>NC_048570.1:51306341-51496341 GCF_013265735.2 Oncorhynchus mykiss | reverse complement strand
TACCTATGATGAGAAGTACAGGCCTCTCATCTTTTTAAGTGGGAGAACTTGCACAATTGGTGGCTGACTAAATACTTTTTTTGCCCCACTGTATCTTGTGTGTGTTGCACGCGTACAATGATGGCAAAAAACAACATTTGAGAGTGCGCCGACCCTGGTGCTAGAGGGGGTACGCAGCTGCAGGTTGAATGTTTGAAGGGGTACGGGACTATAAAAAGTTTGGTTATTTTGATTCTTTGACATAGGGCTAGCTATGTAGCTTGTTGTCTTCCTGTCTACGCAGGCTGAATGCTGTGCTGACGCTTAAACAGTGTTTGCTGTTTTAGAGTTGTTCAAAAGGCTGGCTTCATTACCTTAGCCTTGAGTGTCAGGATCTGACGCTGTCTGTCTGCCGAGTCATCACACAGATCTATGAAGACTTAAACAGACAGTTCAATACCTGGGATACTCAAACAAGGGATATGACATACTGCCACACACGTGTGCACCCACGCACACAAACAGACACTCACACTCTCTCTCACACTCACAAACACAATTTTTTAATACAACAAAGACAGAAAATGGGTATGTGCCTTTCTACCTGCGCATAACATCTACCTCAGACCCATGGTCTGCACCGTCAGAATGGGAATAATAGAATGAGTTCTCATTGGCTGTCTGTCTCCTGTGTTATTTAATTTGCAGAGACCGTCATGCCCTATTAACTCGTCTCTGGCTCTCTACCAACATTCTCCTCCTCTCCAGTCACCACACTCTTTGCTCTACATCCCTGTGTCACACTCTCTCTTCTCCTACCCTCCCTGTCTCTCTTACTTTAAAATGTAAATCGTTCTCTCTCTCTAGCTAGCCATTACAACTGTCACATCTGCTTTTATGTTTTCTCTCTCTGCTATAGTTGTCCTGCTCTCTCTTTCTCTTACTCAAATGGCCTTTCAATCACAGGCCACAACATTTCAGCAGATAGCCTAGTGGTTAGAGCATTGGGCCAGTAACCAAAAGGTTGCTGGATCGAATCACCGAGCTGACAAGGTAAACATCTGCCCCTGAGCAAGGTGGTTAACCCACTGTTCCCTGTGCACTGAAGATGTAGATGTCAATTATGTCAGCCCCCTGCACCTCTCTGATTCAGAGCGGTTGGGTTAAATGCAGAAGGCATTTCAGTTGTACAATTGACTAGATATCGCTCTTATTGGTCGTAACATTATATCGCTATCCTTTCCTCCTTCCTTCCCTCTTTCATTCCTCAGTGGGCATCTTTTGGTGAATTATCAACTGTTTGACCAGGATATAAAAAAAAACAGAAGAGAATCACAGGTGATTTGAGGAGTTCATGAGCACATAACTCAAGGTAAGTCATTCAGTTGAAATATCTTATGTATATGCTGTGAATACATGTGTTTAAAGATCAAACAAAAAAAATTAGACGAGTGAATAACTGAAAAGTGTTATGAGGGTGAGTCCTGTGACAGAAAAAATAAGTTTCACACATTTAATTAAAACTAGTAATGAGCATGTAAGTCTTGTGTGTGATAGTGAAAATAATAGATTGTTGTTTACATAAGAATAACATTTTCTCTATGTCATAAAGCTTTTTAAAACTCACTCATACAGCATCATTGTATAATTTGTTGCTTATAAATTTTGCCAATGTCTGTTGTTTGCGAGCTGATAGTTCACTACGCTGAATTGTGTAAAGCATTTCCTGGAAAATCTGTGTGAGATATATGGGCATCCCTCTAAGTATTACTTTAATCAAAATTACTAATGCACAAATCAAATGTAATCATAGGAAAGTATAGTGGAGAGTAGTAGACTCTTCAACATCTCCCAACCACGTTCTATGATTGCTTTCTAATAAGGTTTCTGGTCATTATGGGAAATATTGTTTACAATAACCACCTTTTCTATATAATAAAAAAATAAATTCAGTGCAAACACATACACACCCAGCTAAGCAAATACACACAAAAAATCCCCCCTTGAAGTTGCTTGCAGTCTTTTGGAGGGGAGATTGAACTGTAGAGTAGAAAAACAATTAACTTCACATGGTCTAGTAGATATCTGTTTATGATTGCATTGAGGCATATTAAAGAACCAATGTATTCCATATTTAAATGCTCAACTAAGAATACATACACAGTAACCCTAATTTGAACCTTATTGTAAAAACAACAACTCACAAATCACATTACTCAGATTATTGTACAGGATAATCTCAGCCGTGCAGCATCTAGGGATGAAATGTATCTTCCCTAGTGTTCAGTTGAGTCTCATTCAGAGAGTGCTTTTCTACCATCACCATCAAATTTCTATATTTGTATTATTTCTATACATACAGTAAGAACCAGCCACCTGGTTATTTATTTGACTGTGACTGTTACTCTACTGTGTGTGTGTGTGTGTGTGTGTGTGTGTGTGTGTGTGTGTGTGTGTGTGTGTGTGTGTGTGTGTGTGTGTGTGTGTGTGTGTGTGTGTGTGTGTGTAAAGAGCAAAGCAGGTGTGAGGTGTTTGTTTTATCCCACTGAGCCAGCTAAGCTTCCTCAAAGACTTTCTTTTGATAAACAATCTCAAATGACTGTAAGCTACATTGTGTTTTGTTGTCCATCTGTAGTTCTGGTGTTTTGTGTGTGTGTGTGTGTACATGCTGAATAAGATGAGGTCAGTTTGCCCTACACTCTGAAAATTGCATATCACATAAATTAAACATTATGCTAGTTGTGATGGGTGTGACCTGACCACTCACTCACCCACACACTTTCCATCTCCAAGACTGAATCTTAAGGTATCCTGGTATCAAACTAACTAGCATGGAAAACAATCTACAATTTCATTTAAATGACTTAGAATGTACTTTTAAGACAGTACATTTCTCAGAAACGTATTGATGGCATTTTGATTGAGCTAATAATTTTTACATTTAACTTGACATATTTCCCATCTGATTTCATTTTCATTTTGTGACAAGAACCTTCTTTCAACAACATGGATCAGGGTTGGGGTTAAATGCGTTTTCATTTTGAAATTAATTCAAATGTTCAGTTCATGAATTAAGTCATCCATAATTCTAATTAATTATACAAGTAGTACTAATCCCTAATGGATGACTTCTAATTCATGAATTGAATGTTTGAATTAATTTCGAAAATGTAAGCGCATTTAACCCCAACCTTGGTTCTGTGACTTATGACTTAGCAATGTGCATATTGCCAAAGTGTACTTTGGAAATTGAATTCATTAATAATATAACTAATATATAATAATAACTCACTCTCAAACCAAAACAGTTGGAAATTGTTATTTTTCCCCCCGTGCCACAGAGAACTGTTTGGGCCCCAAATGGCACCCTATTCTCTTCATAGTGCACTACGTTTGACCAGAGCCCTATAGGACCTGGTCAAACGTTGTGCACTATATAGGGAATAGGATGCTATTTGTGACTCAAACTGTCTCATCAGGTATTCTCTCTGTACTCAGGCAGTTTGAAGGGCAGGGCCGGGCTCTCAAAGCAAAGTGCTGACTGAGGTTTAAATGCCACCCCATAGAGACGGCCCTCATCACAAGTTCTGCTGCCTCCGAGGTTGTATCCAAAATGGCACCCAATTCCCTATATAGTCCACTACTTTTGACCCTGGGCTATAGGGAATAGGGTGCATTTGGGACAGGCCCTGACTGTGGATGGCACACACCTCCTCCTGTCTGTAAACACATGCAGCCACACTCTCTGGCCCTGTACACACTCATGTTGTACTGATGTAGAATGTATTTGGCACAACAGTTGTGATACAACAGAGTATTTTTTCACAACAATAATTACACAAGTGTTGAGAAGAAACTGCATAATGGTTGTCTTAAAGTTGTTATGTTGCAAACATATACAACAGATGTTGTATCACAAAATATCATTGCATCAAATGTTGTGTTGTGCGTCGTTGTACAACCTGAGTGTGTAAGGGTTGGGTAGGTTACTTTCTAAATGTAATCTGTTAGTTACTAGTTACCTGTTCAAAATGGGAATCAGTACATTTTGGATTACCCAAACACAGTAACGAGTCGGATTGCTTTCAGTTACTTTCTGATTACTTTCCCCTTAAGAGGCATTAGAAGAAGACTAAAAGCATCCATTAAATGCATTTGGTGTATCATCAGTGGTCTCTGACTTGTGGTCGTCAGACTCGCTCAGATGGAAAAAACTTAAACTTGCACCTTTTTTCATGCTGAATTGAATGTCATTGAGGAAACAAAGGTGTCATAGTGTATTTTGGGCAAAAATCCTTTCTGAATTTAAAAGTAATCCTAGAACGAATCTTCTAGAATTTTAAAAGGATCTGTAATCTCACATGCAATATTTTGTGCCACGCTCTCTCTCTCTGTGCACTCTAAAGTCAACCTCAACTTTTCTGATTTTACTTGTCACAAGCACCGAATACATCAAGTAGTAAAGTGACTATCTGTAGATAATAAACAGCGAGTAGCAACAGCGTAAAAAAAAAGCATGTGGGGGGGTCAATGCAAATAGTCCAGGTAGCCTTCCTCTGACACCGCCTGGTATATAGGTCCTGGATGGCAGGAAGCTTGGCCTTGCGGTTGGATGCCGAGCAGTTGCCATTCCAGGCGGTGATGCAACCAGTCAAGATGCTCTCGATGGTGCAGCTGTAGAACTTTTTGAGGATCTGAGGACTCAAGCCAAATCTTTTCAGTCTCCTGAGGGGGAATAGGCGTTGTCGTGTCATCTTCACGACTGTCTTGATGTGTTTGGACCATGATAGTTTGTTGGTGATGTAGACACCACGGAACTTGAAGCTCTCGACCTGCTTCACTACAGCCCCGTCGATGTGAATGGGGGCGTGGCTCAGCCCTCCTTTTCCTGTAGTCCACGTTCATCTCCTTTGTCTTGATCACGTTGAGGGAGAGGTCGTTGTCCTGGCACCACACTGCCAGGTCTCTGACCTCCTCCCTATAGGCCTTTTTATTTTGTTGTTTGATAGTCGATGAGCATGTGAACATTACATTTTGTTTTAACATTGCTTTATCCATAGATTAACATCAGCCTGCAAACATTCTATTGCATAGACTTTAGAGAGGTTATCATATAATCAATCTGGTCAGCGGCTTGAGGGGAACTATTTAATACTACACATGTTTGGGGTTGACTATAAATCACCTGACATTGCATGAAATAAAAGGACAATCCTTTTGGTCATTAAACACAAGTTCTTGGTCCTTAGAGCTGACATTTTTCTATCACAAACTTAATTCACTGTACTCTCACCATAGCCGTGGGAAGTAGGGGTGCTAAGGGTGCTGCAACATCCCCTTAAAAATCAGAGTGAAAAAAATATATGTACATTTTTTTAATGTTTACAATAGTTCTGTGGCTATGCCTCTGTCTGATACTGGGTTACACTTTATTTGGATAGTTTGAAATGCTGGTCTACAGATCAAAATGTCTGCTGCTAAAGTATGTGGTTAGGATTCGCTTTAGAATCAGGGTTAATGTTACGGTTAGGATAAGTGTTAAGGTTAGGGCTAGTGGATGGTTAGTTAAACTGCTGTTGACAGTTTTTTGAACAACTACTGATTATCTACAAACCATCTACTTGGAACTATCCAAGTACAGTGATACTGGTTACTGCAGCAGACTATTGAAGCAGACCCTTACCCCTCCAATACAAAAGGCAGCTGAATGGATTGGACTCTGGTTATTTGAAAGCGGCATAGCTTTCAGAATGCCTCATGTTATCCACCTTCCTACGCATATCTTACCTTTTGAAATGACCAAACACACACAGCGATGATGAATACGCACACAAACAATATTTTTCTCTGTCTTTCTCTCTCTCTCTATAAAAGTCCATTGGATGGCAGCAACAAAAACACAAGGCCAAGCAGACAATGGAATTTAGTGCTGCATACCGTCATACAGTCACTCTAGGAGCAGAGGGTCAGAGAGGACTAAGTTTTCTTCCTTTACAGTACATGTCTTGAAGAAAGAGATGTCCCTTTGTATGTACTCAAGCTGTCTTGGGCGAGAGAGGCGAGAGAGGCGTGTGTGTGTGTGTGTGTGTGTGTGTGTGTGTGTGTGTGTGTGTGTGTGTGTGTGTGTGTGTGTGTGTGTGTGTGTGAGTGAGAGTTGTGTAACATACTGCGTCTGTATATTGAGTGTATGCTTGACGTCCACGTACCAAGGACAAGGTTAGGCACAAAACACATACACAGAGCTCCTCAACAAGGACAAGGATTAGTACAGAACCACAGAAGTAAATGCATCACTTGATTACTAAGTGGGTGTTTTATTACATAACCTCTGATTTGAAGAACTATTAAAATATCACCACACCTTGAAATTAAGCAGGTCTGTGTCCCAAATGACACCCTATTCCTATCACGACTCAGGATATGACTCAGATGCAGACACAGGAGGCGGATAGTTCTGCACTCAGAATATGTATTATAAACAAAGGGGCAGGCAAAGGGCAGGTTGAGGGCAGGCAGAGGTTTGTAATCCAAGGCAGTCAACCAGGGACAGAGTGGCAGGCTCAGGGTCAGGCCAGGCAGAGAAGGTGGAACAGGGAAGACTAGAAAACAACTAGGGGAAAAAAACTAGGGAACTGGAGAAATGGGAAACATGCTGGTAAGAGTTGACAAAACAAGACGAACAGACAAAAATGCAGGTATAAATACACAGGGGATAATGGGTAAAAATAATAGGGGACACCTGATGGGGGGTGGAGATGAGCACAAGACAGCTGAAACAGATCAGGGTGTCACAGCTCCCTATACAGGGTAGCATTTGGGATATAGCCTGTCTCTCTGATCCTCCTTAGTCCTCACTTTCTCTGAGAATAAAGTGAAGATATCCTAGGTGTTAGGAGCAGGAAATGCTGTGTGGTCCAAGATGGTTCCATAATCTATGACTTCATACTATTACCATAATCTATCCTCAAACTTTAGAAAATCCAAAAAAGCCATCACATCAAAATATTCAAGCAGCGGAAACAAAAACTCAGACCCCCTCAGTTATAGGTACACTCAATATGGCCACCGGTCTACCCATCACAGCACACTGACTTGAATGGGGAATCCTTATATAATCTACTCTAGTAATACTCTAGTAATTATATTTCTATGAACACATCTGTCTATATATGTTCCCACAGGGCCATGACAAAGTTACATCTAGAATCTCACAGATGACCCTATAAACCACAGTAACACTACCTGCATTAGCATGACCTTTCACCTTTTATTCTGCTGTAATGCTGTAGTAACACTAAGACACATTTTCTGTCCATCTGACATTCCACAGGGCATTGACAGACTTGCCTCTACACTAACGATGACTCTATAAGACACAGTACCAGTACCTGCATTAGAGAGCCACTATACCTTTGATCCTGGCATGGAGGACGCGACGGAGGTGCGTACGGATGGGAACTCTCTACTCAAGGCCGTGTTCCTGAGTCGACTGCGTCTGACACGCCTGCTGCTGGAGGGAGGGGCTTACATCAACGAGAGCAACGAGCGCGGTGAGACGCCCCTCATGGTGTCGTGCCGGACACGCCACACGGACGCACAAAGCGTGCCCAAACACAAGATGGTTCGGTAAGTAAGTCACTAGTCCATGACACCTCGTATGGGTTGGGTTAGTGTTAAGGAGTAGGAGGTAAACACCACAGAGCAGGGGTGGCCCAATTGTATCCCCAATGGGTCAGTGTGTGTACAGACTTTCACTCCAGCCAAAACAATTACACACCTGGCTTAAATAATACATTGAAGACCAAATCCTGCACCAACACCTGCTCTTCATGAATAATATTGGCCACCCCTGCCCTACCATAGAGTTTCCAAGTAAAAATACACTTTACCTCCTCTTCGGGAGTTCAATGATCCACAGAGTATTGATCAACATGACATCCATGTCCCCCCACAGGTACTTGCTGGAGAGTGGTGCTGACCCAAACATCCAGGATAAGGCCGGTAAGACTGCTCTGATGCATGCGTGTCTGGAGCAGGCCGGAGTGGATGTCCTCTCTCTGCTGCTGGGGAGTGGAGCCGACCCCAGTCTGAACGACCACTCTGGCTCCTCAACTTTGGTCTATGCTGTCAATGCAGGGGACAAGGAGGCCCTGAGAGTCCTACTGGATGCCTGCAAGGCCAAGGGCAAGGAGGTGGGGATGTGGGTTTGATTCCCGCTTGGGTAGGTTTGCAAAAAAGTTTTCCAGAACTTCTGGTTGGAGGATTCCAGATTTTGTGCTTATGAACTTATGATTGCTGGAGTATTCCAACCAGGATTTCTGGAAAACCTGGGAACTTTGAGAAAGTTGCTGAATTTTTGCAACCCTACTCTGGGACCAAATGTTTGCATGCTCTACTATAAGTCACCTTTGGATTAAAGCGTCTGCTAAATGGCACGTATTAAATTTGATTATGTTTTATATTATTTATATCATATTACATTATAGGTCATCATCATCACCACGGACAAGCTACCTTCGGGATGCCAGATGACCAAGCAGTATTTGAGCGTGCCTCCACCGCCCGACCTGGAAGAGCGCATGCACTGCACCCCTGGCTCGGCCACCTGCTGCATGTCCCCCTCAGACATACAGCTCTGCACCCCTCCACAGGGTTCCCCCGCCATCACCTCCCCCCACCCATGGAGCCCCCTCTTGGGCCTCAGGGAGCACCAGCACCACCAGGGTGGTGGAAGGGGAACCACCATCTCTGGTTCTACTGGTTCTGATTCTTCTCAGCCAGGCTCCCCAACCAGGGACCCTAACCTGTTACGAGGCCCCAGTCCTGGGGTGGGGAAGCTGCTCCATGTCCAGCGGCTCCACTCGGAGCCTTGGCTGAAGATCCCTCCATCCCTGCTGCTGCAGCAGAGCAAGGCCTCTAGGTAGGTAGCCAAGAGAAGCAGGGGTTCAAATCCCATGTCTGTCAGGAAAAAAAATAGGTTCAGAGTAGGTGCCCTTGAAGGCACTTTACCCCTAAACTGCTAACATGGCACTGCACTAGTAACTGCCAATTGCTCCAGCCAAATGTGTATTTTTTTGTATGTGTGTGGGTTGTTTCAGCCTGACCGAGGAGCTGCTGGACATTACCCCAGAGGAGGAGCTCTCCTTCTGGGTCAACAGCTTGGCCTTCTCTGGGTCCGGAAGGGCAGGGCCCGGGGTACATCCAACCCTCGCCCGTCACCAGAGCATCGACGCCAAAGACGCCACGGGGCTGCTAAGGGCCTTGGAGCAGGTAATAATGATAATAACTTATCATGTGTCTATATCATAATACATTTTTACGTATATTTTTTGTATCTCAGGTGGCTGGAAGCGAGGGAGGTGGCGGAGGACGAAGGAGAGGCCTGAGTAGGAAGATGTCTTATGACAGCGCTGCAGCTTTTTCCCACCCCAACCTCTTGCACCGGGGGGACGGAGGAGGCTGCCCCAACTGTCCCTGTGGTGTTCATGAACCAGTCCTCCCAGTGGACAAAACCTCCCTAGACTGCTGCCTCCCTAACCTGGCCGTGTCCAGCCTAAAGAATGTAGTCCGCCGCCGCAACATCGGCATGGACCACTATAGCTCTGACTCCCAGTTGCCCCAGTTCGGCCACAGCAGCCACCCAGAGTGTAATGAATCCCACAGAGGCATAGGGGGTGGTGTAGGGGGAACTGAGAAGCGTAAGCTGGTCACCAGCCGGTCATCCACCCTGTCAGGCTCCAGGGAGTCCCTGGAGAGCACTGCCCAGAGAAGGGGACCCGCAAACCTGGAGAGAAGAGGCTCGGGGGCCCTGCTCCTGGATCATATCTCCCACACCCGGCCGGGATACCTGCCTCCTCTTAACCCCCACGCACCCATACCCGACATTGGGGTCAGCCCCACCTCAACCTGCCCCAGCCTGAGTGGGAGCACCAAAGCACTGAATCTGAATGGGGGTGTTGTAGCAGGGCCGGGGTCAAAGCCTCTCGTCCCTTGTGCACCTTCCTTCCACAGGGATCGGAAGTTTAAGACATTGCTGAGAAGACACTCCATGCAGACTGAGCAGATTAAACAGCTTGTCAACTTCGAGGAGCTCTTCATCCACTAAGACGAACAATGCTAGCCCGGTCCCAGGTTTGTTCGTGCCGTCTTGCTAACCCCAGCCCTATAGTCATTGTCACGCCTTGGCAAAACTGCACAAACAGTTTTGGGACCAGACTAGAACACTGCATTTTCTTTGTGTGTCTGACTACTGTGTGCGCCGCTTCCTATATATAGCTTCCTCAATATATATAGCTTCCTCAAGCTCTGTTGCTGCTGTGTGACCATAACATTGTTAACAAAGAACTTGTGCCTTCTTACCAGAAGTTTATTATTGCTCATCCCAGCTTTTTCAATGTGCTTAATTACACTTCCTTTGACAACCAGACTTGCAATTCCATCAAGCCCAGGAAGGAATAGAGGAATTACGATCGGCGCATCAGAACCATCGGTAACGCAACAGCTCTTCTTTGATCAATTGATACATTTATATCCGTTTGAAATCTGAGAGCAGAAATCTCATGGTACTCCTCCTCAGGACATCTAACAACAGACAGAGATGCTTTTAACACATGGAATGAAGGAATCTGAGGCCTTGAATCCTATGACAAAATAATTGACTATTCAAAGGGAAGGGGGACTGAGTCATTCTGACTAAATCAATGACAGACTGAAAGCAATGGATTGGCAACACAGCACAAATACATCTGGGACTCAGGCTAACTCCTCTGACTGTGGAAGATCTAAGTCACTAAGGAAAATATTCATATTTGTCAGTGGGAAAAACAAACACCAAAAAATGTAAGTAAGACCATCAGGATTCTTGAACACAAAGTAAGAATGTCAGAGCATTACATTTGCTGAGTATTTATTCGACACTGCTGTTTTGTACACCATTTGACGAGGTAGTTGTTGTATTGCCTTCCACTTGTTCTGTTGTGCTCCTTCACTGCTAATAAACTGCTTTACTGCCCTCTCCTCTTTTCTCTATACACCAAGTCACTGGGCTCCATCAGTGGTGTAGTGGTGCCTGGAAAAGTGGGTATACTCTAATGTTGCCCAAAATGTCCCAAACAGCCCGACCGGCAAAGGAAAGGTGCCCTGTGTAAAAATAATCTGAGAAACAGTAGATTACATCCTGAACCCTTAAAAATGATCAATCCCATATTGGCCTTTCAGTCAGTCCAACCCAAGCTGTACCGTGCAAGTAGGCCTACTATTGAAACAGATAGAATTCACATTATTTTGTTCAGTTTTTTGCTTTCAAAGTCACTCTTTCTTAATAGAAAAACAACACAATTTGATGTTGTAAGTACATAACAATGCTTAAACCACATCAGGAGACCACTACTGGGTCGTAGTTAACCTTAATTCAAGTGTGCAGGCACCTAGCACTGTTGCTTGGTCTGTAGCACATGAGATGGAGTTTGCAAAACAAATGGCCATTGGATTGATGCAAATAATCATGACATCATTCTGCCAGGTTATGGCTACTTTGTAGCTACATAACATAGTTAACTGAGAAGGTTTTTGGGAAAGCCTTTCCATATACCAGAATACGGTTAGGCCTCTAATTACTGTAGCATCGCCTTATTTTCCTGTCCCTTCATTGTTTGAAACCTGGACAATATCTCAGCTTGGATGTCAGCCCACCACCTCAAGCTCAACCTCGACAAGATGGAGTGCTCTTTCTCCCGGGGAAGGCCTCCTTGGTTTCCACCTCCCAGAGTGCTAAGAACCTTGGCATAACCCTGGACAACACCCTGCCGTTGTGGATAAGTTGGAAGCGATTTGAAGGCACAAGTGGGGAGCCCAGCCAACCGAGTGTTGCATAGACAACATCCATAGAGTACGACCTTTCATCACACAGGAAGTGGTGCAGGTACTAATCCAATTCATCATATCCCATCTGGACTACTGCAACAGAGGTTGGCTGGGCTCCCCACTTGTGCCTTCAAAACCCTTCCTACTTATCCACAACGTTGCAGCTCATCTGGTGTACAACCTTCCCTTGTTTTCCAATGTCACCCTGCTCCTCTGTAAACTCCATTGGCTTCCAGTCAAAGCTCGCATCAACTACAAGACCATGTTGCTTGCCTACAGAAAAAAAGTGAGATGGTAAGGGACAGGCACACTAGCATGGTAGTCTAACCTACACGATAATCACTGGCTGTTTTGCAGATGACAGTCAATGTATTCATGTTAGGTTTGTTTCAATAGGCATAAATGCAAACACACAGAATAAACAATCCTTTGATTCGTTGCACCACAACTTGGGTTAAGGGTTGAACCTGCGAATGTGTTCAGGCTAACTTACATGGGTTGTCCGTATCTGCAACACAGAGGTCACCGCGGCTGCCAGGAAGTCATTGGGGTCAAGGGGTGTGGCCTTGCCTCCGTGACCTGGTAGGATGTCAGTGTTGATCCACAAAGGACCACGCAGCTCAGACAGAACATTGTGTTGTAACATCATGGATTAGGTTGAATACCAAGGGATGATACAAAGAGGAACCTTCAGTGTGTCAAATCGGAGGTCCTGTTGTCTGGACCTCTTGCAGTCTCTATGGGGGTGCCACAGGGTTCAATTCTCGGGCCGACTCTCTTCTCTGTATACATCAATGATGTTGCTCTTGCTGCTGGTGATTCTCTGATCAACCTCTACGCAGACATCACCATTCTGTATCCTTCTGGCCCTTCTTTGGACACTGTGTTAATTTTTAACAAACCTCCAGATGAGCTTCAATGACATACAACACTCCTTCCATGGCCTTCAACTGCTCTTAAATGCTAGTAAAACTAAATGCATGCTCTTCAACCGATTGCTGCCCGCACCCGACTAGCAACACTACTCTGGATAGTTCTGACTTAGAATATTTGGACAACTACAAATACCTAGGTGTCTGGTTAGACTCTTAACTCTCCTTCCAGACTCACATTAAGCATCTCCAATCCAAAATTAAATCTAGAATCGGCTTCCTATTTCGCAACAAACCTGTCACGCCCTGGCCTTAGTATTTTGTGTTTTCTTTATTATTTTGGTCAGGCCAGGGTGTGACATGGGTATTTATGTGGTGTGTTTTGTCTAGGGTTTTTTTGTAGGTTATGGGATTGTGGTTAGTGGAGTTGTCTAGGAAAGTATATGGTTGCCTAGAGTGGTTCTCAATCAGAGGCAGGTGTTTATCGTTGTCTCTGATTGGGAACCATATTTAGGCAGCCATATTCTTTGGGTATTTCGTGGGTGATTGTTCCTGTCTCTGTGTTTGTTGCACCAGATAGGGCTGTTTTGGTTTTTCACGTTTATTGTTTTTGTATATTGTTCGTAGTGTCATCTTTCATTAAAGATGTTTATGAATAACCACGCTGCATTTTGGTCCTCCTCTCCTTCACCAGAAGAAATCCGTAACAAAACCCTCCTTCACTCATGCTGCTAAACATACCCTCGTAAAACTGACTATCCTATCAATCATTCACTTTGGAGACGTCATTTACAAAATAGCCTCCAACACTCTACTCAGCAAATTGGATGCAGTCTATCACAGTGCCATCCGTTTTGTCACCAAAGCCCCATATACTACCCACCACTGCAACCTGTATGCTCTCGTTGGCAGGCCCTCGCTTCAAATTCGTTGCCAAACCCACTGGCTCCAGGTCATCTATAAATCTTTGCTAGGTAAACCCCGCCTTATCTCAGCTCTCTGGTCACCGTGGCAACACCCACCCATAGCACACGCTCCAGCAGGTATATTTCACTGGTCATCCCCAAAGCCAACTCCTCGTTTGGCTGCCGCTCCTTCAAGGTCTCTGTTGCCAATGACTGGAACGAATTGCAAAATTCACTGAAGCTGGAGACATATCTCCCTCAATAATTTTTAAGCATCAGCTGTCATAGCAGCTTACCGATCACTGAACCTGTACACAGCCCATCTGTAAATAGCCAACCCAACTACCTCATCCCCATATTGTTATTTTTTTTATCTTTTGCACCCCAGTATCTCTAATTGCACATCATCTTCTGCATATCTATCACTCCAGTGTTAATGCTAAATTGTAATGTTTTGCCTCTAAGGACAATTTATTGCCTTAACTCCCTAATCTTACTACATTTGCACACACTGTATATTGCTTTTTCTATTGTGTTATTGACAGTACGTTTGTTTATCCCATGTGTAACTGTTGTTTTTGTCGCTCTGCTTTATCTTGGCCAGGTCACAGTTGTAAATGAGAACTTTTTCTCAACTGGCCTACCTGGTTAAATAAAGGTGAAATAAAAAATAATAAAACCTTTTAGTGAATTAATCAAGAAACAGATTAAGCCTAGTCCTGAATCTCCATTGACAGTTTTTTTTTTTGTCCATGCATAACTATTCACCCAAAGTCAATACTTTGTAGAGCCACCTTTTGCAGCAATTACAGCTGCATGTCTCTTGGGGTATGTCTCTACAAGCTTGGCACATCTAGTCACTGGGATTTTTGCCCATTCTTCAAGGCAAAACTGCTCCAGATTCTTCAGGTTGGATGGTTTCCGCTGTTGTACAGCAATCTTTACGTCATACCACAGATTCTCAATTGGATTGAGGTCTGGGCTTTGACTAGGCCATTCCAAGACATTTAAATGGTTCCCCTTAAACCACTTGAGTGTTTTTTTTAGCAGTATGCTTAGGGTCATTGTCCTGCTGGAAGAACCTCTGTCCCAGTCTCAAAACTCTGGAGGACTGAAACAGGTTCCTCCTCAAGAATTTCACTCTATTTAGCGCCATCCATCATTCCTTCAATTCTGACCAGTTTCCCAGTCCCTGCCTATGAAAAACATCCCCACAGCATGATGCTGCCACCACCATGCTTCACTGTGGGATGGTGTTCTCAGATTGATGAGAAATGTTGGGTTTGCGCCAGACAGAGTTTTCCTTGATGGCCAAAAAGATACATTTTAGTCTTATCTGATCAGAGTACCTTCTTCCATATGCAGCTCCTTCAGGGTTATCTTTGGTCTTTTCGTTGCCTCTCTGATTTAACGCCCTCCTTGCCCGGTCCGTGAGTTTTGGTGGGCGGCCCTCTCTTGGCAGGTTAGTTGTGGTGCCATATTTCCATTTTGAAATAATGGATTTAATGGTGCTCCATGGGATGTTCAAAGTTTAGTATATTTTTTTATAACCCAACCCTGATCTGTACTTCTCCACAACTTTGTCCCTGACCTGTTTGGAGAGCGCCTTGGTGTTCATAGTGCTGCTTGCTTGGTGGTGCCCCTCACTTAATGGTGTTGTAGACTCTGGGGCCTTTTAGAACAGGTGTGTATATATACTGTGATCAAGTGACAGATCACGTGACACTTAGATTGCACATAGGTGGACTTTATTTAATTAATTATGTGACTTATGAAGGTAATTGGTTGCACCAGATCTTATTTAGGGGCTTCGTAGCAAAGGTGGGTGAATACATACGCACGCACCACTCGTTTTTTACTTTTTAGAATGTTTTGAAACAAGTCATTTTTTTCATTTCACTTCAGCGATTTGGACTATTTTGTGTGTGTCCATTAGATGAAATCCAAATAAAAATCCATTTAAATTACTGGTTGTAATGCAACAAAAATAGGAAAAACGCTGAGGGGGGGTGAATACTTTTGCAAGGCACTGTATATAAACAACACAAGAAGCAGGGGAAGCCCGGGGTCATGGACGACTCACTCATTACCAGTTTAAATTAAATATGTCATTGAGTTCATTTGTCCAGGGGTAGTTATGTGTTCTATATCCCATTTGAAAGCTCCTCTGGAATATCGGTACCGTAACCTAATAATTTCACGCCTCTGTCTTATTTGACTGGACATTCCATGTATAGCAAGGCTTTGAGTAAGTTCTCATTTACCTGCATAGACCTGGCACATGTCATTGGTGTTAACTGTTTTGAGGTGTGACATTTCAACCGTAGAATTATGTCAATGGTAACCAATTTTCAATACCGACAAACGTCTAAAAAGTGTAAAGTTGTGCCTGTTTTTGTTGGTATTTTATTAGGATCCCCATTAGCTGCTGCAAAACCAGCAGCTACTCTTTCTGGGGTCCATACAAAACATTACATAATACAGAACATTAATAAACAAGAACAGAACTACATTATTTTTTTTTAAATGCACACTTAGCCTATATATACATATTGTATTCCATGCAATAATGGCTCTATATAATACTGTACGCTTTCTTGAATTTGCTCTGGATTTGGGGACTATCGTGGAAAATGACAATTAATCATGATATCCTGTGTTTTACCGTCTAACCTGATACAATCTTGTCTTTGTGGGACTTAGTCATAAGACTGGGCGTATAGCTAAGGTCCGCTTGAGTGAGGCCGCAGCATGTGACATCCCGTGGGTTTACTGCCTACAGAAAGTCACATACGGAAACTTGCAGAAAGGAGCACATTATAGTGTTTTGCTGTTGTGAATGCAGTTAGACGGTTGATCCCTCATGCTATCAACCTTGTGCTATCTTGAGTCTGCACACACAACTAAACACCTTTTACACACTATCTGCTGACTGTCACGTATTCAAAAAGGATGTGCTTCTCTATAAAAGTTTTGAACCGGCACTATTCGTTGAGCTTTTCAACTACGCACTCTTGAGTTGATAGTTGATTCTCCATTTTTGCAAATCTTATAACAAAGTGTAGTTTGAAAGAATCTGCAGTCTCTCTTCCCTTTGATTAGATATTCCATGACAAATTGGTGACAACGGTGGGATGCCAACTCCTCTTCCTGATTGTTCCCGGGAGACTGAGGGTAAACTGCTCGCAGTGGCTCTGTTAAACGTGAGTCAGGTTACCACACACGGACTAAAACGGAGCAGAGAGGGACATGCCTCAGACCTGCTGAGAGTGTCAGTGAGTGGATACAGTATGTCATTACGGACAGATAAGATAAATTCAGTGTGAGACTGATTTTCTTTTAAACATCATAGAAAACCCTGTTCTAAGAACAGGTTGAGCACATTATGTCTTTGTTGTAGCAAAGACACCCCTAGTTAGAAACTTTATTACTAACTAGGGGTTATTTCTAAAAAGAGGAATTAGTAGGAGTAATTCTAGGGCAACCATTCTGTTGAAGCAGGGTGGCCCTGTAGGAGCAGGGAACATCTCCGATTGGGATCTTTTTGTTGAAGCAGAAGTATCCTGGTTAGAGACAGTGGTTGTGTTACTCAGGTGAAGCGGAGAAGCAGCCATGGGATGATATGACACGGTTATGAGTTATGTGATTCCAGGGCACAATCCTGAGATAAAAAAAAATATTCCTGCAAAAATAAAAAATAACTTTTAAAAAAAGTTTTAAAAAATATGGAAAAAATAAATAAATGAATAAACATTGTAAGATAAAAATGTATTAATCAGTGTACTGGTAATACAGTTGGTTATGATTGGGAAACCAGCATTTAAACCATACATTTAAACCCTACATACATACATTTAAACCCTACATAAACCATACATTTAAACCTTACATGGAAATGTGCTTAGGAGGAACTCCCATGTGGTTACAACATTGAAAATTGCATAGAGTAACTCAAAATGATTTTGATGGAGAATATATTACTCTTTTCAAATTATAAGGAAGGAAGACGTTCCTAACCAAACACAGTTTGTTTTGTGTGTTTGTTTTTGTTTCCTGAGTGTGTGTGTTGACGAGAGATTTATATTATGGACATATTATGTGTGATCGAATAAAGGAACACATATTCTCCAGTAGTAAATTGGCAGACGTTATAGTATTGGTTCTAATATTAGATTGAGTAAATCTAAACACTCTGGCCATGGTCAGGAAGAGGTACAGTTGAAGTCAGAAGTTTACATACACTTAGGTTGGAGTCATTAAAACTAGTTTTTAAACCACTCCACAAATTTCTTGTTAACAAACTATAGTTTTGGCAAGTCGGTTAGGACATCTACTTTGTGCATGACACAAGACATTTTTCCAACAATTGTTTACAGACAGATTATTTCACTTATAATTCACTATATCACAAATTCAGTTGGTCAGAAGTGTACATATACTAAGTTGACTGTGCCTTTAAACAGCTTGGAAAATTCCAGAAAATGATGTCATGGCTTTAGAAGCTTCTAATAGGCTAATTGACATAATTTGAGTCAATTGGAGGTGTACCTGTGGATGTATTTCAAGGCCTACTGTCAAACTCAGTGCCTCTTTGCTTGACATCACGGGAAAATCAAAAGAAATTAGCCAAGCAAAATGGCTTAAGGACAACAAAGTCAAGGTATTGGAGTGGCCATCACAAAGCCCTGACCTCAATCCTATAGAACATTTGTGGGCAGAACTGAAAAAGTATCCTGTTCCTTTGTTCTGTGGAGAAAAGCTGAGGACAGGGGAGACTGTACATCTACCTCCCAGCATAACATCTATGATTTGTCCTTTTCAAATAAATCTATTTTTCTCCCGCTGATTTGCTTTGGGGTTTGTGTTATTGAAGAATAACATCAACTGGTAACATTCCTGACTCCAATTAGCTTTTGGAGAAGTCGTTAGCCTAGGGGTTCACATACTTTTTCCAACCTACATTTTTAATGTTTAAATTATGTATTCAATGTAGACAAGAAAAATACAATAATTTGTGTTATTTGCACACTGTGTTTGTCTATTGTGGGGACTTAGAGGAAGATCATACCACATATCACATTTGTTTGCAGAAATCCAGGTAATTCCAAAGGATTCAAACTTTTTCTTGCAACTGTATAAGTATGGTTGGTTCCTGTATGTGGTTGACTAACACCACATAGAGGCTTCTTACCTTGAAACTGAGATATTGAATCACTCCTTCTAGTTCCCTGAGCAAAGTTCTGGGCGTACTGCCAAATGACTTATGAGTGATAGTGTGGTTTACTCCTTTGGGCAGTCATTTCACAAGAACATCTCCATCACAACTATATCATCTATTATGTTATTATAGTTATGTTCTAATCCTCTGTCTGTGTCCTAGCTGGCTTTATACTGTCTGTGCCCTAGCCATAGAGATGTGTTGAAATTCTCTATCTGTACCCTAAAGCTGACTGTGTTGGGGGCATGCCAGGGTCCCAATGTAATCGAGGCCTGCCCGTGTTCCAGGAGTGCTGCTGCCAGTAGAGAACGGATGGTCCAGCTCAGACGAAAGGTAGGGGACCCTCCTTTGTTTGGTTACAAATCCCTCATCTTGGAGAGATACAGGGTTGGTTTTACTGGTTTTATTCCAGTCCAGCACTGAAACATCTGATTCAGCTAATCTAGGTCTTGATGATTCGCTGAATTAAGTGTGTGTGTGTGTGTGTGTGTGTGTGTGTGTGTGTGTGTGTGTGTGTGTGACCTGAAATGTTTGCAATTTCCAAAAATAAACACTCTAGTGTTAGAATCTAGTGATATTATGTCTGGTGTTGCAAACAATGTAAAGTATGTTTAGATAGGTGTAACCTCGAGCCAAACATGTTGATGTTTAATCTGATGGTATCCTGCTATTGACACACTTGTTTATGCAAGACAACGTGACCACAACCGTAATTAATGAGGCAGTCTAGACAATGCACAGGTAGGGTAGATAGAGCAAGTGTTTGGCGGTTGTAACCCTGTCTCACACTTTTATGTTCATTCATTCATATATGAAAATACACCCTGTGCGTTTATGCAAATGAGGCATGTATAATTTTCTTTATTTTAACACAAAATATTTATTTTAAATACCTGCTACAATGAGAAAATGTATTTAAGTGCATTCTAAGAAAAAAATATTAATTCATTATATAATTCCCAACCAAAATCCCTGAACTAAAAATATATGTGCTATATTTCAGTCAACATCTGATGGATTATATATATTTTTTTAAATTGGCGAGTATGTTCATCCGTTGTCCAACTGCATTTATTAGAATTGTTTTTACAACCTTGTAACAATTTCAATGATCATTGCTAATTGATTTCTTACCACGCATTTGACTCAGAAATACAATACAAAAACTATGGAAAACTGTGAGGCTCGATCGTTCTTCAAGATGTTCCAATATTCATAGATGAACAGCAGGGTTAAATAATAATCAGGAGTAAATGTCAGTTGTCTTTTCATAGCCGACCAATTCAGAGGTCAAGAAAGCAGGTGCAGGAGGGAGAGGGGGAAAGAGGGAGAGTGAGAGAGAGAGGGTCAAAACAGTAGGTTTAGGTCAACACAGGCAGAACAGTAGAAACTGGATCAGCAGCACGACAAGGAGAAATGGGGACAGCCAGAAGTTGTCAGTCCAGGTAGTCTTGACAACAGCCTCGCCACGCTGACACTCAACACAGGGGTTGCCCAGGGGTGTGTGCTTAGACCCCTCGTGTACTTCCTAATGATCCACGACTGTGTGGCCACGCATGACTCCAACATCAAGGTTGGTAGGCCTAATCACCAACGGCGATGAGACAGCCTACAGGGAGGAAGTCAGAGAAGTAGCAGTGTGGTACCAGGACAACAACCTCTCCCTTCACGTCAGCAAGAACAAGAAGCTGATCGTGACTACAGAAACGGGGGGGGGGGGGGATAAAGAGCTTCAAGTTCCTCGGTGTCCACATCACTGAAGACTTAACATGGTCTTCTCACACCAGAACAGTCGTGAAGAAGGCACAGCAATGCCTATTCTCCCTCAACAGGCTGAAACGATGTTGCATGGCCCCTCAGATACTCAGGCACTTTTACAGCTGTACTATCACCATCTGGTATAGCAACTGCAAGGCCCATGACCGGAAGGCCCTACAGACGGTGGTGCAGACGGCTCAGCTCATCACTGGGGGTGAGCTCCCAGCCATCCAAGACGTGCATACATGTCTGAGAAAGGCCCGAAAAATTGCCAAAGACTCCAGCCACCCCAGACTTGGACTGTTCTCCATGCTCCTGTCCGGCAGGCGCTACCAGTGCATCATGGCTCAGACAAATATACTTCTAAACAGCTTCTATCCCCTGGCCATATGACTGTTAAATGGCTAACAACTACTGCTCTCCCTCTCCCACAGACTATCCACACTGACTCTGCCCATCCACCCACTCAGTCAACCTACTCTGCTGCTAAAATGATTATTGATGAGATGTATTACTCCATTATGCTGATGTCCATTGTTCACAATTTGTAGATTTGTTATTATCACTACATTGTTGGAAAGAGCTCTCAATGAAAGAATTTCACTATACTGACACACTATACCTGTTGTGCCATGGGCACGTGGTGAATAAACATTGAAACAAGACCAACCATGCGTACACAGGCAGCTGCAGTTCCAACCTTGTCCAGTAGAGTGCAGTAGAGGACAAGTGTCATCATGGGGCATCACCAGAATCATCAGACTCTACAGACATTCAGCTCTCCTTGGTCCAAGAGGCTGAGACAGAAGCCTATCTCTGGGTCAGCACCCCAAAGAGAGAAAGGGAGTTGACGAGGGGGGTGGAATAGAGGGCCCTATAAGTGAATGATCTGCTCATCTTGTATGCGTCCCAAGTGGCACCCTATTCCATATTAAGTGCACTAAATTTGGGCTTTTAGGAAATAGGATGCCATTTGGGAGGCATACAGTGACCAAACCAGGCTTTTTTTCTGCTGTGCAGACTGCAATAGCATCTAACTGTTCTTGAACAGCTCTGCTGCTCTTTCTTTAAGCCTGCTTTTACATGAATGTATCAGCCTCTGTGTAACCTTAGTCACTTTCTATTGAAATTCTAAAGCAGTAACAATTTGATACATTATAAAACAATCACAGAATGTATGAAGTTTAACTGAACCTCTTTAAGCTTTCAATATTTCCTGAGCTAATATATTTTAATGTGCCTCACCCCACCAATGTAATTTTATGATAATCGAATGTGGAGTTGTTTACTGTTATGTTGCTCTGTGTAGAATTGTAAAACAAAATAAATATCAAATGTATGTTGCAATGTTGATGACACTGATTACTCAATGTATTTATTTACAGTATATTACAAATATGTCTGCCTCTGCGTTTTTTGTGTGCATTGGAGACTGATAAATCAAGCTATGAAACACTGAACTACAAATCACACAATCCAATATGACAAAACACGAAATAATGAAAGGATTCCAGGGTGAGTAGTAGATTTGTGCCAGCACAGAAGGATAGGCCAGCGAGTGATTTATGCTTCAGTAAGGTTGGCTTCTTAGCGTTCAGAGCAATGGTTATCAACTGTACTGCAGAAATGGAAGGTAAATCACAGTAAATGTTGTGGTGGCAGCTGCAGAGATGTATTTGGGTATACGAGATTTGACTTCAAAAGAGTTACAGGGTGTTGAGGGGTGGTGTCCCGTCCTCCCAGGCCGTTGGCATGGTGCAGAAACAGATAGGGTCAAAGTAGTGGAATGGGGTGGTGTGTTTTTAGCTAGTGTAGGTGGTGGTGTCTGGGCTATATTTAACTTTCTTAGAGTAACATTACTAATGAAGAGAATTTAATTTAGTTAGGCTGTGACTGGCCTCACACTCCAGTACAGTAGGTGGCGGTGTATGCACCTACAAGTTGGATGTGCTCCACCAACCAAATTCCAAAAAGAAGTAGACAAAACACTGAAGTACACTTTAGAATAAATCAGCATTAGGACTGCTGTACTTCACATACACAATTGGTGTTTTAAATAGCCAAAGTTTAACACGCATTTAGTTTGTGCACAAGTAATTGCTCTTATTTTGATTGGAAGATTTGTATTGTGTGTTGTCTGGAATTTGAAATCTAAAACACCAGAGATATCCATATTTAGTCTACCATTCACATGCTAACGATAGAATATGCTAAAACCAAAGACAGTACAGTATGAAGATAGGCAGAAACTGCTTCTCCAAAATAAATCCTTGATCACACTTGTAGGCAATATCATGGTGGCATTGGCTAGCTAAGCTCATGCGCAGAAACACATCATCGGGTCTCAAGGTCGTCTCACCCCGAACTGTGCATGTGCAGGCCATCAAATCAAAGGCACTCCTTCAATTTAAAGTTGTTTTTGACTCAAATGAAAATGTGTAATTTTGTCACTTTCACAAGGTTGGTGTAATAACATGTCCAACTATACTGAACAAAAATATACACGCAACACGTTAAGTGTTGGTCCCATGTTTCATGAGCAGAAATAAAAATCCTAGAAATTGTCAATACTCACAAAAAACATTTCTCTCAAATTGTGTGCACAACTGTGTTTATATCCCTGTTAGTGAGCATTTCTCCTTTTCCAAGATAATCCATCCACCTGACAGGTGTGGCATCTCAATAAGACGACTAAACATCGTGATCATTATACAGGTGCACCTTGTGCTGGAGATATTAAAAGGCCACTCTTAAATGTGCAGTTTTGCCACACAACACAATGCCACAGATTTTGAGGGAGCGCACAACTGGCATGCTGACTGCAGGAATGTCCACCAGAGTTGTTGCCAGATAATTTAATGTTCATTTCTCTACCATAAGCCACCTTTAATGTTGTTTTAGAGAATTTGGCAGTATGTCCAACTGGCCTCACAACTGCAGACCATCTGAAACCACGCCAGCCTAGAACCTCCACGTCCGGCTTCTTTACCTACAGGATCATCTGAGACCAGCCAGCCGAACAGGTGATGAACCTGAGGAGTATTGCTGTCTGAAATAAAGCCCCTTTGTGGGAAACAACTCATTCTGATTGGCTGGATCTGGCTCCCCAGTGGGTGGGCCTATGCCGTCCCAGGCCCACCCATGAATATGCCCCTGCCCAGTCATGTGAAATCCATAGATTAGGGCCTAATGAATATATTTCAATTGACTGATTTCCTTATATGAACTGTAACTCAGTAAAATCATTGAAATTGTTGCATGTTGCATGTATATTTAGTTTCATTATACTTATTACATTGACTCAAATCTAGATTGTGCCTTTAGATTTAGCTAAAATGAACAACTATCAAAGATTTTTTCATGTCTCTCATTGACTTCTCAAACCCAGTCCCCGGCCTGGTCTGCTTGGTCTATTTCACAAGCATTCCCAGAAGCCTTGCAATGTTGAGCCTCTGGGTTTAGAAACTGTGCTAAAACCGTGGTGCTCTCTGACTATGATTGCACATGCCAACCAGAATGTCCAGCATGACAATTACACATTGTCATATTTGATGTGATATGTTAGTTAACTTCTTGAATCTACTTGAGACGCACATGTCCCAAGTAGGCACCTGGAAATGCAAATGCGCTACGCTAAATGCTAAATGTACTCGTTAAAACTCAAACCTTGATCAAAATTCACAAGCAGGGTATTAAATTAAAGCTACACTCGTTGTGAACCTAGCCAGCAAGTCAGATTTTTAAAATGCTTTTCGGCGAAAGCATCAGAAGCTATTATCTGATAGCATGCACCCCCCAAAATGCCAGCTCGACACGTAAACAACAGATTTTGCGATAGACGGCGCTACCCAAAACGCAGAAATAAAATATAAAACATTCATTACCTTAGACGAGCTTCTTTCTTGGCACTCCTATATGCCCCATAAACATCACTATTGGGTCTTTTTTTCGTTTAAATCGGTCCATATATACCCAAAATAGCTTTGTATAGAAGTAGTGTCATTCAGAAAAATTCATCGTTTTTAAACGCTGCGTAATTTTTTAAAATTAAAAAAGTCGACGATAAACTTTCACAAAACACTTCGAAATCCTTTTGTAATCCAACTTTAGGTATTAGTAAACGTTTATAATCTATCAAAACGATTACAGGGCGATGTCTCTTCAATAGGTCCTCACTTCAAAAACAATGCAATCTGATCTCTCCTTGAACTGCATCCGGGTGAAGACTGGAAAACTTGGGGTCAGACAGATGGATTTTCCAACAATTAATTCGATTGAAAATTAGTACAATGGCGCCATCGTGCGGAATTTGTATGAAGTGCAGGCAAATTTCCATTAAATTCTGTTCTCCTTTAACAACTGGTGGAAGTGACTTATGGAAATTATTTTTTGCTTTCAGAGAGCAGTTTTTCTTGCGTTTTTCAATGAAACACACGCTCTGTTATAGTCACAGCCGTGATTTAACCAGTTTTATAAACTTCAGAGTGTTTTCTATCCACACATACTAATCATATGCATATACTATATTCCTGGCATGAGTAGCAGGACGCTGAAAAGTTGCGCGATTTTTAACAGAATTTTCAAAAAAGGTGGGGGTAGATTTAATTAAACTAGCTAAATGCTGAATTATGATAGTTACAAAGATACTGACCATACTGTACCTCTCTGATAGCTACAATATATATAATAAATAGTTCTACAGTATTTCTTGTCCATCTCGTACTTCTTGTCCAATAAAACCAATGAGCGAAACCAGCCTTATATCACTTGTGTAATTTAATTTAAAACAGAGATGAATTCAGATATTTATCTGGTTGTGAAGATGCATTGGCCAAATTAGTTAAAGGGACTGTCAGCGATTGGGTGCAGTGTGAAAGTGGAGTCAGGCGCAGGACTCAGGTATAGAGTAATCCAACTGAGTTTACTCAAAGAATAAAGCAAAATTCCAAATAGGACCATACAACACAACTCTAACACAAACACAACCACTACGACATGAACAATCACGGACAGAACAGAAATGCATGTCAGATGGTTAAATAGGGAATGTAATGAGGGAATGTAAAACAGGTGTGTATGTAATCAGACAAAACAGAACGAAACAGAAAAATGGATCGGTAGTGACTAGAAAGCCGGTGACGTCGACCGCCGAACACCACCCGAACAAGGAGAAGGGCCGACTTCAGCGGAAGTCGAGACAGTGCAGTCAAAAACTAGATTTTAAAAATTTTTTAAATACATATTTCCACACTATGAGGTTGAAATAACACCGTGAAATTGTGAAAATTATTATGCCCTTTTAGTGTAAGAGTTTTATTGTATTTTTTTTACCCCTGGAGTTTCAGCCTGTTCAGGTGGGTTGGAGTTTCTGGCCCACAGCATGACATCACAATCTGATCTGATTATTCTGACCAATGACCAGTCATCTTTTATTTACGTATGTATCCTTCTACTTTAAAAAGAGGTAAGCGTGGTACGCTCTACAGTCTAGACTAGTGGTTCCCAAACTTTCTATAGTCCCGTACCCCTTCAAACATTCAACCTCCGACTGCGTACCTCTAACACCAGGTTCAGTGCACTGTCAAATGTTCTTTCTTTCCATCATTGTAAGCCGATACATACATTTATTAAACATAAGAATGAGTGTGAGTTTTTGTCACAGCCCGGCTCGTGGGAAGTGACAAAAAGCTCTTATAGGACCAGGGTACAAATAATAATATTAGAATAATCAATCATTTTGCTCTTTATTTAACCATCTTACATATAAAACCTTATTTGTTCATTGAAATTTGTGAATAACTCACCACAGGTTAATGACAAGGGTGTGCTCGAAAAGATGCACTTAACTCTGCAATGTTGAGTTGTACTGGAGAGAGTCTCAGGCTTAAATCATTTTCCACACACAGTCTGTGCCTGTATTTAGTTTTCATGCTAGTGAGGGCCGAGAATCCACTCTCACATAGGTACGTGGTTGCAAAGCACATCAGTGTCTTAACAGCGTGATTTGCCAAGGCCGGATACTCCGAGCGCAGCCCAATCCAGAAATCTGGCAGTGGCTTCTGATTAAATTCAGAAAGAGGCTCTCTTGTTCAGATATTGGTAAGTGGACTGGAGGCAGGGCATGAAAGGGATATGCCTGCACGTGTGTTACCACTCCACTATGTCTCCTAGTCATGGCTTTTGCGCCTTCAGTACATCTTGACCACCAAAGTCCATTTGATGTCAAAAAGCTGTCCAGTACCTTAAAAATATAATCTCCTGTTGTCCTGGTTTCCAGTGGTTTGCAGAAGAGGATGTCTTCCTTAATTGACACCCCATAAACGTAACGGACATATACCAGGAGCTGTGCCAGGCCCATCAGACTCACAACTGTCAGTGTCCATGCTAGCTGGGATAACAACAAATGTTGAATTACTGATGCTAGCATTGGATGTGATCGTGGAAGCAGAACAACTTGTGTCGTTGACAGGTGCAGATGTAGTACTGCTGGTAGTAGAAGTACTACCAGTAGAGCTGGCATGTCTCTCTATGGACGAGGGCCTTACTTTTTTTTAACCATTTATCAATTTTCAAGCAAACGGAATCAGCAGAAGCTATGTTTGGATACATACAGACAGTTAGTGGAATTCCCACGAGAGAGTAACGGTTAATGTGATTGGATGTTAATTATTTGACTAGGCTACCTGTATTTGTATTTCATTTAATATTTGGCAGTGAAACAAGGCTACTCAGGTGAGAATTGTTTTTGCTGAAAATGTGATAAAAATGTGATCACATTTTTATTTGGCGAACCCCCGACGGCATTGTGCGTACCCCTGGGGGTTTGGGAATACATGATCTAGACGATCCTATCCACCAATCAGGGATTTGTATATAAATATATTAGGGTTGTCAAACGATTAAAATACATTTGAGTTAATGACATTAGATTAAAAATAAAATTGCTCATATTTGCCCACAAAGAGAGATTTTTCAAATTAAAAAGCAGTGCATTGAGTTAGACATACTATGAATTGATTGTAAGGGTCAGAAAACACAAAATTGTCTACATCAGAATGCTTATTAAAATGTTCACCATAAACAACACAAAAGTCTCCTTAACATACAGCTATTAATGCTCCCAATGTTTAAGTAGGCTTACTCCCTCCTATCAATGTTCTTGAAGTTTAACACTTGAGCACAGCACACACATTCTCCCTCCCTCCCTCCCTCCCTCTCACACACACACACACAAATATTTAGAGGTGGAAACTCCGTGGGAATTAACGGAAATAAATTACTATGAATACCATTTAAATGTAGATGTTTTTTGCATTGGATATACAGGTATTTACCATATCATATGGACACAGAAACATAAACCTTTTACCTTATCATAAGTAGACATAATTGCAAATTATTAAATAGTTCCAATTGAATTTTTTTGGTTTGTTTACAAATTGAACTTTAATTAAATGAGTTGACTCTTCACATGGGATGATTTCACTGAACAACAAAATAAAGGGAATATTGAATGATCCATCGCATCTCCCGAAAACGTTTTCAACATCTGTAAAATGATAGTCTAGAAACTAAAGCTTTGGCTGTCTTCCTCTCAGGCTCCATGTCTTCTTCTCCCTGGACCTCCTCAATGTCCACCTCTTGAACATCAGACTGAGAACATCAAACTCTGAGGCCTCATCTTCAATGTCACTTTCCAACCATGTTGAGGGTGGCTCGTTGTCAGGCTCAAAAAGCCTCAAATTTGCCCAATTGGCCAATTTTTCAACCCTTGTATTGGTCAGCCTGTTGCGTACTTTGGTGTGTGTGTTCCCAAACAAGGACGAGTTGTGCTCTGAGGTGGCTGATGTTGGTGGGATTTGGATGATGATGATGGAGGCAACAGGGGAAAGAGCCTCAGATCCAAAGTCCCTTCCAACAGGTGGCTCATTAGATATGTTGGCATGGCTGCCCTATTGCATCTCCATCCCAAAGTCCTTGCTTGGAAGAGTACTTTGCCAGACTGCCAAGAACCTGGCCCTCATCCAGGCCAAAGTGGCGAAACACGGTAGTGAGGACACCATAGACCTTGTTGATTTCTGCACCAGACAGGATGCTCTTGCCAGCATACTTGGTGTCCTACATGTACTCTGCGGCGTGTATGGGCTTCAGGCAGAAGTCTTCACACTTTGATGTATTTCAGAACTGCAGTTTCCTCTGCTTGGAGCAACAGTGAAGTGGGCAGGGCAGTACGGATTTCTTCTCTTACATCTGTAAGCAGATTCTGAACATCAGGCAGGATGGCATTGTCTCCTTCAATCCGGGCAATGGCTACTGCTATAGGTTTCAGGAGTTTCATGCTGCTTACCACTCTCCGAAAATACATCATGCAGGATTATCCTCTTGATGGGGCTGTCCATATCGGCAGAATGTTATGGCCATTTCTTGGAGAGACTCTTTCCACTCCAGGAGACTGTCAAACATGATGACAACACCACCCCAAAGGGTGTTGTTGGGCAGCTTCAATGTGGTGCTCTTACTCTTCTCACTTTGACTGGTGAGGTAGATTGCTGCAATAACTTGATGACTCTTCACATATCAAATCAAAGTTTATTTGTCACGTGCGCCGAATGCAGTCAAATGCTTACTTACAGGCTCTAACCAATACTGCGAGAAAAAAAGTGTGTGTGTAGGTAAGTAAAAGAAATAAAACAACAGTAAAAATACATTTGAAAATAACAGTAGCAAGGCTATATACAGACACCGGTTAGTCAGGCTTATTGAGGTAGTATGTACATGTGGGTATGGTTAAAGTGACTATGCATATACAGTGGGGCAAACAAGTATTTAGTCAGCCACCAATTGTGCAAGTTCTCCCACTTAAAAAGATGAGAGAGGCCTGTAATTTTCATCATAGGTACACTTTAACTATGACAGACAAAATTAGAAAAATATCCAGAAAATCACATTGTAGGATATATAATTAATTATAATTATGGATGAAAATAAGTATTTGGTCAATAACAAAAGTTTCTTAATACTTTGCTATATACTCTTTGTTGGCAATGACAGAGGTCAAACGTTTTCTGTAAGTCTTCACAAGTTTTTCATACACTGTTGCTGGTATTTTGGCCCATTCATCCATGCAGATCTCCTCTAGAGCAGTGATGTTTTGGGGCTGTTGCTGGGCAACACGGACTTTCAACTCCCTCCAAAGATTTTTCTATGGGGTTGAGATCTGGAGACTGGCTAGGCCACAGCAGGACCTTGAAATGTTTCTTACGAAGCCACTCCTTCGTTGCCCGGGCGGTGTGTTTGGGATCATTGTCATGCTGAAAGACCCAGCCACTTTCATGTTCAATGCCCTTGCTGATAGAAGGAGGTTTTCACTCAAAATCTCACGATACATGGCCCCATTCATTCTTTCCTTTACACTGATCAGTTGTCCTGGTCCCTTTGCAGAAAAACAGCCCCAAAGCATGATGTTTCCACCCCCATGCTTCACAGTAGGTATGGTGTTCTTTGGATGCAACTCAGCATTCTTTGTCCTCCAAACACGACGAGTTGAGTTTTTACCAAAAAGTTATATTTTGGTTTGATCTGACCATATGACATTCTCCCAATCTTCTTCTTGATTATCCAAATGCTCTCTAACAAACTTCAGACGGGCCTGGACATGTACTGGCTTAAGCAGGGGGACACGTCTGGCACTGAAGGATTTGAGTCCCTGGCAGCGTAGTGTGTTACTGATGGTAGGCTTTGTTACCTTGGTCCCAGCTCCCTGCAGGTCATTCACTAGGTCCCCCCATGTGGTTCTGGGATTTTTGCTCACCGTTCTTGTGATCATTTTGACCCCACGGGGTGAGATCTTGCATGGAGCCCCAGATCGAGGGAGATTATCAGTGGTCTTGTATGTCTTTCATTTCCTAATAATTGCTCCCACAGTTGATTTCTTCAAACCAAGCTGCTTACCTATTGCAGATTCAGTCTTCCCAGCCTGGTGCAGGTCTACAATTTTGTTTCTGGTGTCCTTTGACAGCTCTTTGGTCTTGGCCATAGTGGAGTTTGGAGTGTGACTGTTTGAGGTTGTGGACAGGTGTCTTTTATACTGATAATACGTTCAAACAGGTGCCATTACAGGTAACGAGTGGAGGACAGAGGAGCCTCTTAAAGAAGAAGTTACAGGTCTGTGAGAGCCGGAAATCTTGCTTGTTTGTAGGTGACCAAATACTTATTTTCCACCATAATTTGCAAATAAATTCATAAAAAATCCTACAATGTGATTTTCTGGATTTTTTCTCATTTTGTCTGTCATAGTTGAAGTGTACCTATGATGAAAATTACAGGCCTCTCTCATCTTTTTAAGTGGGAGAACTTGCACAATTGGTGGCTGACGAAATACTTTTTTTGCCCCACTGTATGATGAACAGAGAGTAGCAGTAGCGTAAGAAGAGGGGTTGGCGGGTGGTGGGACAGAATGCAGATAGCCCGGTTAGCCAATGTGCGGGAGCACTGGTTGGTCGGGCCAATTGAGGTAGTATGTACATGAATGTATAGTTAAAGTGACTAAGCATATTAGATAAACAGAGAGTAGCAGCAGCGTAAAAGAGGGGTTGGAGGTGGGCACACACTGCAAATTGTCCAGGTAACCACTTGGTTACCTGTTCAGGAGTCTTATGGCTTGGGGCTAAAAACTGTTGAGAAGCCTTTTTGTCCTAGACTTGGGACTCCGGAACCACTTGCCATGCGATAGTAGAGAGAACAGTCTATGACTGGGGTGGATGAGGTCTTTGACAATTTTCAGGGCATTCCTCTGACACAGCCTGGTGTAGAGGTCTTGGATGGCAGGCATCTTTGCCCCAGTGATGTACGTACGCGCTACCCTCTGAAGTGCCTTGCTGTCGGAGGCCGAGCAATTGCCGTACCAGGCAGTGATGTAACCGGTCAGGATGCTCTCAATGTTGCAGCTGTAGAAGATCCTTTTGAGGATCTCAGGAACAATGCCAAATCTGTTTAGTTTCCTGAGGGGGAATAGGCTTTGTCGTGCCCTCTTCACGACTGTCTTGGTGTGGATGTACTTTGTTGTTGATGTGGACACCAAGGAATTTGAAGCTCTCAACCTGCTCCACTACAGCTCCGTCGATGAGAATGGGGACGTGCTCGGTGCACCTTTTCCTGTAGTCCACAATCATCTCCTTAGTCTTAGTTACGTTGAGGGATAGGTTGTTATTCTGGCACCACCAAGTTTCTGACCTCCTCCCTATAGGCTGTCTCGTCATTGTCGGTGATCAGGCCACTGTTGTGTCGTCAGCAAACTTAATGATGGTGTTGGAGTCGTGCCTGGCCATGCAGTCGTGGGTGAACAGGGAGTACAGGAGGGGACTGAGCACGCACCCCTGGGGAGCTCCAGTGTTGAGGATCAGCGTGGCAGATGTTATGCTAACTACCCTCACCACCTGGGGGCAGCCCGTCAGGAAGTCCAGGATCCAGTTGCAGAGGGAGGTGTTTAGTCCCGGGTTCCTTAGCTTAGTGATGAGCTTTGAGGGTACTATGGTGTTGAACACTGAGCTGTAGTCAATGAATAGCATTTTCACATAGTTGTTCCTTTTGTCCAGGAGGGATAGGGCAGTGTGGAGTGCAATAAAGATTGCATCACCTGTGGATCTGTTTGGGCGGTATGCAAATTGGAGTGGGTCTAGGGTTTTTGGGATAATGGTGTTGATGTGAGCCATTACCAGCCTTTCAAAGCACTTCATGGCTACGGACGTGAGTTCTACAGGTCGGTAGTCATTTAGGCAGGTTGCCTTCGTGTTTTTAGTCCACAGGGACTATGGTGGTTTGCTTGAAGCATGTTGGTATTACAGACTCAATCAGGGACATGTTGAAAATGTTAGTGAAGACACCTGCCAGTTGGTCAGCACATGCCCGGAGCACACATCTTGGTAATCCGTCTGGCCCCGCAGCCTTGTGTATGTTGATCTGTTTTAAGGTCTTACTCGCGTCGGCTACAGAGAACAGGATCACACAGTCGTCCGGAACAGCTGATGCTCTCATGCATGCCTCAGTGTTGCTTGCCTCAAAACGAGCATAGAAGTGATTTAGGTTGTCTGTTATGCTTGTGTCACTGGGCAGCTCGCGGCTGTGCTTCCCTTTGTAGTCTGTAATAGTTTGCAAGCCCTGCCACATCCGACGAGCATCGGAGCCGGTGTAGTATGATTCAATCTTAGCCCTGTATTGACGCTTTGACTGTTTGATGGTTCGTCGCAGGGCATAGCGGGATTTCTTGTAAGCTTCCGGGTTAGAGACCCGCACATTGAAAGCGGAAGCTCTGTGAGAATGTTGGACGCAAATGTCCCACCTGACCAACATCCAGTGAAAGTGCAGGGCACCAAATTCAAACAACAGAAATCTCATAATTAAAATTCCTCAAACATACATGTATTATACACCATTTTAAAGATAAACTTGTTGTTAATCCAACCACAGTGTCTGATTTCAAAAAGGCTTTACGACAAAAGCATACCATGCTAGGTCTGCACCTAGACGCAAAAAACACAGCCATTTTTACAGCCAAAGAGAGGAGTCATAAAAAAATAAGAAATAGAGATCAAATTAATCACTAACTTTTGATGATCTTCATCAGATGGCACTCATAGGACTTTGTTACACAATATATGTATGTTTTGTTTGATAAAGTTCATATTTATATCCAAAAATATTTTTTTACATTGGCGAGTTATGTTTTGCCTCCAAACCAAAACATCCGGTGAAAGTGTAGAGAGCTACGTCAATTTACAGAAATACTCATCATAAATGTTAATGCAAATACAACTTATTTTGTTGGCACTCCAATATGTCCCATAAACATTGCAATTGGTACTTTTGTTCAATTTAATTCCGTCCATATATATCCAAAATGTCAATTTATTTGGCGCGTTTGATCCAGAAAAAAAAACAGCTTCCAAATTGTGCAACGTCACTACAAAATATTTTAAGAGTTGCCTGTAAACTTTGCCAAAACATTTCAAACTACCATTTGAAATACAACTTTAGGTATTTTTAAACGTTAATAATCGATCAAATTGAAGACTGGTCTATCTGTTTTCAATAGAGGACGAGAGGAAACTAACGCTACTTTTCAAGTCTTGCGCAACTCTCAACAGTGCTATCCATTTTCTCGATGGCCGTACTTCTTCATTGCACAAAGGAATAACCTTAACCAAATTCCAAAGACTGGTGACATCCAGTGGAAGCGGTAGGAACTGAAAACAAGTGCCTAAGAAATATTGTTTCTCAATGAGAACACACTGAACAGACAGAGACCTCAAAAAAATCAATTCTGAACGGTCCTTGGGGTTTAGCCTGCTACTTAAGTTCTGTTATACTCACAGACATGATTCAAACAGTTTTAGAAACTGAGTGTTTTCTATCCAAATCTACTAATAATATGCATACCTTATATTCTTGGCATGAGTAGCAGGAAGTTGAAATTGGGCATGCTATTTATCCAAAAGTGAAAATGCTGCCCCCTATACCTTAAGAAGTTAATGCAAACGCTGTGTCAGATTTTTAAAAAGCTTTACGGAAAAAGCACACCATGGAATAATCTGAGTACAGCGCTCAGAGACCAAAACAAGCAATACACATACCCACCATGTTATGGGGTCAACAAAAGTCAGAAATACCATTGTAAATATTCACTTACCTTTGATGATCTTCATCAGAATGCACTCCCAGGAATCCCAGTTCCACAATAAATGTTTGATTTGTTCGATAAAGTTCATCTTTATGTCAAAATACTTCCTTTTTGTTCGCGCATTTAGGACAGTAATCCAAATGCGCAGGCACTAGGTCCAGACAAAGTCAAAAAGGTTCCATTACAATTCGTAGAAACATTTCAAATTATGTTTATAATCAATCTTTAGGATGTTTTTATCATGAATCTTCAATAAATGTTTCAACCGGAGAATTCCTTTGTCTTTAGAAATGAAAGGGAACGGAGCGTGCGCCTGACTGAGCACATGACCTTCTGGCAGACCCATGACTCAATCAGCTCTCATTCTCTCCCACTTCACAGTAGAAGCCTGAAACAAGGTTCTAAAGACTGTTGGCATCTAGTGGAAGCCTTAGGAAGTGCAATATGACCCCATAGACACTGTATATTGGATAGGCTAAGACTTGAAAACCTACAAACCTCAGATTTCCCACTTCCTGGTTGGAATTTCTTGTCAAGTTTTTGCCTGCCATATGAGTTCTATTATACTCACAGACATCGTTCAAACTGTTTTAGAAACTTCAGAGTGTTTTCTATCCAAATCAACTAATAATATGCATATCATAGCATCTGGGCCTGAGTAGCAGGCAATTTACTCTTGTCACACTTTTCATCCAGACGTGAAAATACTGCCCCCTACCCCAAAGAAGTTAAACACACTTTTCTGTAGGCTACTATTTACTAGTTAACAAAATATTATGTCTGTCATATAAAATATATTCACCCCACCCAGTATTGTCATCAAAACTCACCAGAAAGCATGTAGTTCTTGGCTCAGGCAGTGTAGTAGTGTGGGCTCAATAGCATCTCATTAGTGTGCAAGATCTTGAGAATCAGCTGTACATGTGATGGAAGAGTGCACTGCACATGTGATGGAAGAATGCGCTGTGCATGCAGAGGGTTGCAATTCCATTGAATTGGGGATAGTTTAACCAAATTATGCCACAAGACCTAGCATTGCCTTATGTGTATCCCACAAAAAAGGTTCACTGTTATAAGCTAACATTTTTGATGAATTTAAGCAAAATTCTCTGACTTAACTTCCCATGGAATATCTCAGGAAAATGTATAGAAATTTACCGGAAAGTTTGGACCCTTTGCAACCCTAGCTTCAACGAAGAAGCAGGACCTTGGTCAGCTCAAGACCCTAGAGAGGCCAAGGTGAGTCAGCACCATGGACAGCTCTACAGGCACCAACTGGGGCTGGTGATTCAACGCCAATATTACCCACTCCAGGTGCTGCAACCAATTGGCACCAGGAATTGGTCCCACCTGTTCCACCAGTCACTCAGACACTTGGGCAGACATGCAGAGGGTACGCCTAGACCTTAGAAGAACCGGAGTGAGTATGATAAGCACCTCGATCCGACGACAAAGAAGACACTAGGAAATGTTTGACTCGCCTGTGTCTCTCTCTTCCTTTTCTTTGCTGAAATTCACCCAATTTATTGTGGGAAGCTTGTGAAAGGTTACCCGAAACATTTGACCCAAGTTAAACAATTTAAAGGCAATGCTACCAAATACTAATTGAGTGTATGTAAACTTCTGACCCACTGGGAATGTGATGAAAGAAAGAAAAGCTGAAATAAATCCCTCTCTACTATTATTCTGACATTTCACATTCTTAAAATAAAGTGGTGATCCTAATTGACCTAAAACAGGGAATTGTTTCTTGGATTAAATGTCAGGAATTGTAAAAAACTGAGTTTAAATGTATTTGGCTAAGGTGTATGTAAACTTCCGACTTCAACTGTACGTCCACACCCCCTTAATCTATTGCCTTTTGTTAAGTGTTTTTGTTTAAAATGTTATTTTGAAGATGTATAATCTTCTGATATATACATAATTTATTGTAAACATTGATAGTGATACACAGTCATGTTTGGCCTCATACAGCTAAAGTATTTCCATTAAATACTCACAGGTTGTAACAGTAGACAGTGGTAGTTTTGTATGGCTAAAGCTTTATACTGTACAAGGAATGATGGCGAAACCACATAATAAGGAAGATAAATGTATTTACGATCAACTGGTGATTGTTAGGTTTTCCGTAAAGCCATAGGCCTATGCTACTTTCCATCCATTTGTCATGGTGTCGACCTATCAACTGAAGTTTCCTTGCAGCCTTCAGCTTTAGTCGATGATACCATACTGAACTCCACTGGCTGTGTATGATCCATGATCCAGATTGACTTTGCATGAGTTAAAGGTCCAATGCAGCCATTTTCATCTCAATATCAAATAATTTATAGGTAGCAATTAAGTACCTTACTGTGATTGTTTTAAATTAAAATGGTCAAAAAGAAAGAAAAAATAGCTTCTTCTCCATTTCGCAAGCAAGGATTTTGCTAGGGGTGGCAGGGTAGCCTAGTGGTTAGAGTGTTTGGACTAGTAACCGGAAGGTTGCGAGTTCAAACCCCCGAGCTGACAAGGTACAAATCTGTCGTTCTGCCCCTGAACAGGCAGTTAACCCACTGTTCCCAGGCTGTCATTGAAAATAAGAATTTGTTCTTAACTGACTTGCCTGGTTAAATAAAGGTAAAATAAATAAATAGGACTGTCAGAGTGGTCTGAGAGAGGGGTCTTATTGGAGACGCTTAATGGAAAGGATGTGTAACCTGAAAACAACCTGCTATTGGCTATTGGTCTATTAACTTATATAGGAGGTCCAAAAACCCCAGCCTGAAATTTCAGGCTGTCTTTTCTTCTCTTAAAGGTGCATTTCATTTTCACAATTTTAAAGTATTATTCAATCCTCATAGTGTGGAAATATATATAAAACACAGGAACATGTTGGACTGCACTGCCCCTTTTAATTGTTTTATACAACAGACTAGTCCACAATACTGACACTGATCAGAGATAAATATAATTCCACATGATTTTCAAAAAGTATAACAATATAAAAGGGCATTTCATTTTGTGCAGAGGTTGTGTGTGTGGCAAATGGCTTATATTTCTGATGTTGATGCTTTTGCCTAAACTGTATAAGCTGAAATAGCTAGTTGGAGGAACAAGTCTAGTCTACATTTTATGAGTGAAATGCAAATTAGAGTAACGGTAAAAAGTAGCAATTAGAAGTCCTAGGGGCCAGGGAGGTGTCGGATATCAGTTTCGATCCCAGTTTTGAGAAAGCACCAGTCGTACCCAACTCACCAGTCTAGTTCGACCTCCCAGGTGGGTTTCTGTCAGACGACTACAGGGAGAGAGAAGTTGGTGATAAGGTAATTGGCAGAAAGAAACAGGTGGATTGAAACCATTTCATAATACAACATCAACTGAATTGTCACATTTAGGAATAGATCCAGATGTGTCAATAAATGTGCTACTGCGGATGTGTGTAATATGATACATCTGATGGAAATAGCCTACTTTTAGTGATGTTAAACTGCAACCTGGTACAATCAGGCTCAGAAACAACCATCAATCCGTAGAAGTCAAATTGTTTCATTTTGATAGACAGGTTGGGCCAATATCTGTTATTGATCAGGAGATAGATTATCAGGATGGAAATGACGTGTGTGTTTATCCCGAATGTTACCGAACTTAGCCTACCTCCTCTCGTCCAAAGTGGCCATATGGTGGACTGCATACCAGAATTATTTTTGAATTATTTTAACAATCAGACGAAAATACATGGATTTTGTTTTTAGTGTACTCAAGAGTTGATAACCAGATAAGACAGAAATAATGTTAAGAAAAAAAATATGATCAAAGACCAAAACACCTAACCTGAGTGACAGTGAGAGAAGACATCCAAACATGTTCAAGCTGAACAGCAAGACCATTTAAGTCTGACCCAGTGACTGCATGTGAAAGAGGTATTATATTTCCACCACTCTTGTTGTTTTGTTAAAATTATTATTCCTGCAAAATTACTGTTGTCTCTTGCCAAAATGTTGTAAAGATGTTATGGTCATTTGGTAAAGGAAGATAATGTCAGATGTTTTTTACAGAACACTAAACTTACAGATCTTTCCCACATCAGGCACAGTTTGTAAAAATAAAGTGATTTTTTTTATACAGTAGATGAGTTTTGGGAGGAAAGTTTAATTTTTATTGATTTAACCACCAGGATAGTCCACTCACTAACAATTGTCAATGCTGAACGATAACCTGATACAATCAGGCTCATAGTCCCAGTCGGTAGTAGATCGGTTCTGTGCTTGCCTAGATTACCCCATTGGCTCACAGCAAAAATGTGACCCTTTTTAAACTCAATTTCCTTATTGTCTGCTTGTTTTAGTCAATTACAAAACTACATTTAAGAAAAGTACAACATGTTTAAAGATTCCTTTTAAACATTGCCTGCTCCAGACCGTTCTCACTACTCACTAAAAACATGTAATATTGTAGGGCTTCCCTCATGCCACTTTTCATGCCCCTTTTCACGTGGCTGCTGACTATCGAACGACCGGAACATTAAGCTAACCAAGACCAACACAAACAAATAGACTATACAGCTACAAGTGGTGAATGGAGTTACACATGGACTATAGTAAACAAGTTAAATGTCTTACCTGTGATTAAATGTTTTCTACACACAAAGCCTATTTGGACACAGGGTCCCTACATTTCCCACTCTCCCACGTTGAATAGCTTGATGCCACATGTCTTTTCTCGCAGGCTCTATTTTCCTACATGGAAGCATTGCGATCCATAGGTCAGGATTTTTGACCTGGTTACATGTACATTGAACAACAACTTTTCGGCATGTTGTTGTTATTTCTGTGTAACAAAAAAATCGCAAAGAAATTGTCTCTTTTACAACGGGGATAAATGGAAAGAATGTTTGTTTCCCCCAATTTGTGGGAGTGGTCGAGGGAATTCCTTATTTACATGCACATCGACTGGGAGTATATGGATCAGAAACAACAATAAATCAGTGAATCTCAATTCCGCATGAGGTTTGGGTGAATTAGAGGTTATTTGTGTGATCTGTGTGTTAACAGCTTATCTGGTAGGCCTATTGTTCTCTTGCCATGGTTTCTACGTTCAACACCCAGGAATCTCAAGCATTCAAGCATACATAATTCAAGGTAGTTTGCATGCAACTACTGTACACACACACATACATGCTAATATTGTCATCAAGGAAAAAGGTCTTATCTCAAAGAAAAGGGACCAATTGTCATTGGTGTTAGATTGCTGTAGTTCTACATGCCTGGCTTACAAGTTGAAATGGGGTATCACATTCCATGCTGCTAGTGCTGGTGGGGTGAACCTAATGGCTCATCTTTTGGTAATATATTTATACCAGCATGTTCTAATAGCAGCCTCTCTTTGTATGTCTGTCTGTACTAGGGCAGAGACCAGTGAGTCCCCATGTCTGCTGAAGGTGACTCTTCCGGCCGCTTCGACCTGGTCCAAGATGCAGAACCTCACTACGACCAGGTCCCTGTGGGCTCCTTATGGAGGGACCAGAGCCCACCTCCTCCTCCACAATCTCTTGGGGGCCTCAAGGGGGCAGATCTGGCTGTGAGATCGGAACCCCTGCCCTCTCCTCCACAACCTCTTGGGGGCCTCAGGGGGGCAGACCTGGCTGTGAGCTCTGAACCCCTGCACCCTCCTGGACCAGCCTGCTGTGGGCCTTCTACCCCCCTAGCGATGGCGCCTCAAAATTCCTGGACAACGTCACCACGGCCATGGACATCAAACCTGTCCACCGATTCATTCCCCACTTCGTCAATAACTTATTCCGTGGCAATAGTATCCGCGGTAACAGCAAGCCCCCGCCTCCCTCCCCGCCTGTGATGGAAAAAGATTACCTCAAATCAGGAACCACTAGAGGTGTCTGCTGCTCCCCTCCCCTCCCCGGCTCTTACCTGGACCCGTACAGAGGCTCTGGTGGCAGCTACAACTCCAGAAAATAACGTGACGCCATGTTGCTAGGAGCCGAAGCCATCGAGACCATCTCGGATCACACCTTCTGCTCGGTCATGACCTACAGCGAGCGGGCAGAGGAATACCACCAGCGCTATGCCTATATGAAGTCCTGGGTGGGGTTACTGCGCATTCTGCGCTGTGTGGAACTCTTACTGGGTGCTGCCGTCTATGCCTGAGCATGCGTGCACAAGGACGTGCACAAGGACAATGAGTGGTTCAACATGTTTGGCTACTCCCAGTCACTGAAGTTCGGGGGTTAGCGGGTGGCGTGGCAGCCTTCGGGGGCAGTGGATCGGTTAGCTACACTGGACCTAAGTCCCCCTTCGTTCTAGTGGTGGCCGGGCTGGCCTGGATAGTCCTAGACTTGTCCTAGGGGCCCCTGACCGAGTGTGTGATTAACCTGACCTTGGGGGTGCTCTACAAGGCAGCAGGGGTAGTCTAACTACCCCGTCTTCAATAATGGTGTTAACGGGGCGTTTTGCCGCTCAGAGCCCGGCCAGACCGCCGCCATTATCTTTCTGTTTGTTAACATCTTGATCTATTTTGTGGGCGCCAGCGTGTCTGAAGCTGTGGCGCCACAAGGTAGGGCTGAGGTGGGATGGGCTGGCACAAGAGGTGAGGGCGGGATGGGACACACAATTCTTGTGTTATATGACATACTTTGCCTCACCCTTTCCCATGTGTCTTCTTTGTTCTAAGATGAAAACCAGTAGATCTTCCCTGACAATATCTGAGGTGAAGTCACTTAGTACAGTAGTAGAAAATATTATAATCCCCAAGGGCAAATGTCACTCTTCATTCCATTAAACTGATCATGCATAATGAAAACGAAGGTTAGGGTCAATTCCATTTCCAGTCAACTCAGGATGTACTCTAAAATTCCAACTCTCTTTGAAGCTTTTCAATGAGAATTGGAATGATTTGGTTTACTTTCTGAATTAAATGGAATGGACCCCAACCCTGCTGACAACACAGTAACCATACCTCCCTTCCCCATCCTTCCACAGCTGGCTGGGCAAATCCAGGGCCTCAGAGCAGACCTCTCTCCCCACCCTCCAGATGATCCCAGAGGTGTTGGACAGCCACGTTGCCTCTCCAGCCGTCCCTCTGATGATGGAGCCAGAGATGATGAGGACACATCCCTGCAGGACACATCCCCAAACCGGTGGTCATCGCAGACTATGTGGTGTGAGTACTAACCACCTGTTCTCAGACTGATGTACATGTTTTTTTATATATCATGCTCCTGCATTTGTTTGTTGTCATTTGTATCTCTGGTTCCTTATGATGTACTTTGCATTTTCTGCAATTTTGTGAAGGGCTCCTTTGGAAAAATATACTTCGGTATCAATGGAACTTCCCTGCATGAATAAATGTATGGATCTTTAGTACTAAAGGGTAGCTGACTGTGACCGTCTGCTTCTCACTAAACTACTATCTATCTATGGTTATACGGTGCAGAACTCCAGTCCACCAGGGTCACAGCCAAAGTCCTGTTGTTTTTCTTTCTCTCTCTCTCTGCCCAGGAGGTAGAAATACGTTTCTACATAAAAGCATCCCTACTACATAAATGTGCAGATGAGTGTATAAGGGACAAAGAAGCCATTTGAGACTATTGAGATGCACCCATTGTTATTGATGACCTTTACTTCCTATTTCCTGTGTCAACAGAGTACCCGACCATCCGTACGGAGGAGGAGAGGGACCAGTACAAGGCTGTGTTCAAAGACCAGTATTCTGAGTACAAGAAGCTGCACGCTGAGGTCCAGGCCATGGCCAAGAGGTTCGACAAGAACCTGCCTCCTCGGCCCTCCAGCCAACTGGTACTGAGACAAAGAGAGAGACACACACACAAGCATGTCACACACACGCCTGTCACATGCACACACCTCTCACATGTGCACGCACACACACACACACACACACATTTCAAATTCACACACACACACACACCGATCATATTAACAAACACAAAGCGACCGTAACATAGCCTAATGCCCATCATAGTGCGTTTTAGCAATGACTTGTTCAAAGTTAAAATATGTTTTCTATCTTTCTAGAGAAGGAATGCATGAATACCATAGCACTGGAGTACCAGAGGAAGAACGTGGTAAGGGTTTTTAAATCTGCTGGATTTGAGAAATATGTATAGGATCTGGACACACTCCAGAGCTTCAATAATGATCTGTTAAAATAGTTTTTGTTATAGAATATGTTTGTGGAAGATCCCCATTAGAAGTTGTACTGTAGAACCTGTTTGCGTAGGATGGGAGTTTCACATAGTTTCCCTTTCAGCCAAACCAATGATGTGCGACAGACTGATAGCAGGTAAAAGCTCTTCTTCTCTCCACTCATTCCTCAGACTTCCTGTTTGTTTTAAGCAAAATCTCTGTCCCATCTACACACACACAAACATCACAGACTAGGAAATTTGCTAGATGAAAGATCAAATGCAGCTTTTAACACATGAAACTGCAAGACATGATATGGGACTTTTTTCTACTGATGTCTTAGGAGGGTGTTTGTGCGTGTGATGGTGTGTGGCAGACAGCAAAATGGAGAGTTGGAGGCAGTTCACAAAAGTAAGAATGTCACTCATTCTCTTGTTCTCCCGTCCCTGTTGTCAGGACCCCACATTCCCGGAGAATAGGGAGCGTTGCGAGTACCTGAAGTGCAAACTGTCCCACATAAAACACAAGATCAGCGAATACAACAAAGTCATGGACTGGAATAATGGATTCAGCTAGAGCGAGAGACACACATGTTAAAGGAGTCGTTCCATTTTTTTTACTATCATATAGATGTATCCAGACACAATTTCACTCGGTTTTGAAAAACTAACTGCACCAGCAAGACTTCTTCATTGCTCATTCTGCAGTATACGGGCCACGGATAAAAATTAACAAAGGCTCCAAAAAAACGTAAATATGTCCTTTTAGAAACTGCAAAGCTCTCAGTATAGTGACGCAGGTCTTTAGATGTTTTACATATTAAATTGTATAATTCCTAACTTTATCCACAACATTATATGCAATTTTGTTGTACTCAAGCGATACAATTCTGTGTGCGAGCAGGCACGTGCTTGCTCTTATCACAACAATGGGAACGAGAATGCAAAATGGTCCAACAAAATTGAATTGTTCATTTCTCTACCATAAGCTGCCTCCAACGTCATTTTAGAGAATATGGCAGTACGTCTAACTGGCCTCACAACCGCAGGCCACGTGTAACGACGCCAGCCCAGGACTTCCACATCCGGCTTCTTCACCTGTGGGATCGTCTAAGACCAGCCACCCGGACAGCTGATGAAACTGAGGAGTATTTCTGTCTTCATTAAAGCCCTTTTGTTAGGGAAAACTAATTCTGATTGGCTGGGCCTGGGCCTGGGCCTGGGCCCCAAGTGGGTGGGCCTATGCCATCCGAGGCCCACCCATGGCTGCACCCCTGCCCAGTCATGTGAAATCCATAGATTAGGGCCTAATGAATTTATTTAAACTGACTGATTTGCTTATAGGAATTCATAAATTGTTGCATGTTGCATTTATATTTTTGTTCAGTACATTTGAGCTAGAAAATTACATTTAAGGTAAAATATATATTTTTGGAATTTTCATAATATTTATTTCCACGCTTTGAAAATTGGTCCCAAAGACCAGGGTTCGCACCATGGGCGAAAGGACCTTTTCCTCTACTGCCCCTCACCTTTGGAATGCCAGTCTCTATGGGGGTGCCACAGGGTTCAATTCTCGGGCCGACTCATTATGTTTAAGCAATCTGTCAGTCGATGACACAGTCGATGACATGGCACGCAACCATTGATGATGCATACAATGTCTGAGCAGGGCAACGCATATTGGGAACGCAACCAATATTAGCATAGGAGTTTCAGCAGAGAGGAAGAGGCAAAGTGAAAGGTTTTACTCTGCCCAAAATCTGTCCACAAAAATAAGCACACGAAGTAAGGAATTTTTGTATGGAGGTCAACAAGAGAGTGTCGAATTTGGTCAACAAACATTGAATAGGTATTACCTACGTGAGGCTTATTTGATTGAATAGAAGTTTTGTAATCTTAGGTGGTTAAGAATGCACTGATATAAGTGGACTCGTGGCATTTTGAAAACTTCGAAAAAAATAGAATTATATCGGAGTTGTCACTGAGATAGATAACTCATCATGGATATAACCCGTTTTAGCATGGACATAGCCATTGAGGGCTTCCACCATTTAAAAGTAGTCAACTGCGTGGGGATTACTATGACTTGGGAGCAAATCAGCCATTTAAGAAGAAAATGGGCTATTTTCAAATGGAGAGCCTCAATGGCGCTGCCCATGCTTTGACAGTTGCTATAATAGCACAGACAAAGATGAGTCCTCTATCTATCTCTATTGCCTGTTGTTAACACGTGTATCTGTCCTTTCATTGGCTAGTGTGGTCCAACCTGATCTCGCCTCCTCCCACCTGCCTTCCATCTTTGAGGACATGTATTTCCATTGTGAAAGGAGTCGCTGGAATATCTTGTCAATATAATAGACAATCTTTTGTTTCAGCCGACATCGGCAGAGTGGATAATCAAAGAAATGTTTAGTCTCCTCAGTGCAACAGGTGAGTTTGCCATCAATATTCTTGAGAGTTTTTGGTAATAGGCCTATTCAAATAAATGTTGACATATTTATATCAAATTGCTTTCTTCTTTGGATTTTAAATCGTGGAATGTTTATGCTGGTATACATATATTAAGTGAGTCTTCGATAAGCACTTAGACATTTTTATTTTATAACAAAGCCGGAAAATACCATTGCAGAAAATATTTTGGTTTAATTTGATCTTGCACTGATAACATTCTGTGTAAAATATTACAACTTAAATTCTAAACCTTTCTTCCACAATTTGTTTAGTGAGCTTACTACACCCTATTTAGGAACCTGTGAAATGGAGGAGCATTTGATGAAAGTTACATACGTTGTTTTGCTCTCGGACGCCCACAGGCCTCACAGCACTCATTTGAAGGTCCCCTGGTACCAGTTGAAAAAATGTATGGAAGTGTTTACAGTTGAAGTCGGAAGTTTACATACACTTATGTTGGAGTCATTAAAACTTGTTTTTCAACCACTCCACAAATGTCTTGTTAACAAACTATAGTTTTGTTAAGTCGGTTAGGACATCTACTTTGTGCATGACACAAGTAATATTTCCAACAATTGTTTATAGACAGATTATTTCACTTACAATTCATGGTATCACAATTCCAGAGAGTCAGAAGTTTACATACATTAAGTTGACTGTGCCTTTAAACAGCTTGGAAAATTCCAGAAAATTATGTCATGGCTTTAGAAGCTTCTCATAGGCTAATTGACATAATTTGAGTCAATTGGAGATGTACCTGTGGATGTATTTCAAGGCCTACTGTCAAACTCCGTGCCTCTTGCCTTGACATCATGGGGACATCAAAATAAATCAGCCAAGACCTGGTTCATCCTTGGAAGCAATTTCCAACCGCCTGAAGGTACCATGTTCATGTCACGCCCTGGCCTTAGTATTCTGTTTTCTTTATTATTTTGGTTAGGCCAGGGTGTGACATGGGTGGTTTATGTGTCTTGTTTTGTCTAGGGGTTTTGTAGTCTATGGGGTTGTGTTCAGTTGAGTGTTCTAGGTAAGTCTATGGTTGCCTGGAGTGGTTCTCAATCAGAGGCAGGTGTTTATCGTTGTCTCTGATTGGGAACCATATTTAGGCAACTATATTCTTAAGGTATTTTGTGGGTGATTGTTCCTGTCGCTGTGTTTTGCACTAGTTAGTACTTTCGGTTTTTCCACGTTTTCTTATTTTGTATAGTGTTCACGTTTTCATCTTTCATTAAAGATGTTTACAAATAACCACGCTGCGTTTTGGTCCGCCTCTCCCTCCCAGGAAGATAACCGTTACAGTTCATCTGTACAAACAATAGTACACAAGTATAAACACCATGGGACCACGCAGCCATCATACCGCTCAGGAAGGAGACGCGTTCTGTCTCCGAGAGATGAACGTACTTTGGTGCGAAAAGTGCAAATCAATTCCAGAACAACAGCAAAGGACCTTGTGAAGATGCTGGAGGAAACAGGTACAAAAGTATCTGTATCCACAGTAAAATGAGTCCTATATTGACATAACCTGAAAGGTCACTCAGCAAGGAAGAAGACACTGCTCCAAAACCGCCATAAAAAAGCCAGACTACGGTTTATAACTGCACATGGGGACAAATATTGTACTTTTTGTAGAAATGTTCTCTAGTCTGATGAAACAAAAATAGAACTGTTTGGCCATAATGGCCATTGTTACGTTTGGAGGAAAAGGGGGGGGAAGCTTGCAAGCCGAAGAACACCATCCCAAACATGAAGCACGGGGGTGGCAGCATCATGTTGTGGGGGTGCTTTGCTGCAGGAGGGACTGGTGCGCTTCACAAAATAGATGGTGTCATGACCAAAGGGAAATTATGTGGATATAATGAAGCAACATCTCAAGACATCAGTCAGGAAGTTAAAGCTTGGTCGCAAATGGGTCTTCCAAATGGATGATGACCGCAAGCATACTTCCAAAGTTGTGGCAAAATGGCTTAAGGACAACAAAGTCAAAGTATTGGAGTGGCCATCACAAAGCCCTGACCTCAAACCTGCAGAAAATGTGTGAAGAACTGAAAAAGCGTGTGCTCGTAAGGAGGCCTTACAAACCTGACTCAGTTACACCAGCCTTGTCAGGAGGAATGGGTTGAAATTCACTCAACTTATTGTGGGAAGCTTGTGGAAGGCTACCCAAAACATTTGACCTAAGTTAAACAATTTAAAGGCAAAATACTAATTGAGTGTATGTAAACTTCTGACCCACTGGGAATGTGATGGGTGGGTATGATATTTTTGCCTCTAACTTTCTCACTCATAATTATTCGTGATTCATTCAGGAGTATCTGTAATCATGGTAGCATCCACATTTAATGTATTAGTATTCAGAAACATATTTTATTCTTATTTACAATTAAAGTGACTCAAATGACACTACATTATTTACCCTTAATTTCTGTTGGACACGAAATAACCTGAAACACCACCAAAAACAAACAGCAAATGCATCCAACAAATTTGTAGAGTCACAAGCTTGATGTAGTCATTGCTTGCTATGAATATGAGACCAAATACTTAACTTTTTACTACTTTAATACACATAAGTGAATTTCCCCCAATACTTTTGGTCCCCTAAAATGGGGGGGACTCAAAAAAAAAAAAGTGCTGTCATTTCTAAACGGTTCACCCAATATGGATTAATTAAAGGTGACAGTCTGCACTTTAACCTCAGTCATAAAATTCAAAGTGCTGGAGTACAGACCCAAAACAACAAAAACAATTGTCACTGTCAGAGTACATTCATACATACGTTCACTGTATATGTCAAAGAAGGAAACACAAAGACAACATGTGGAGAACATTGTATAGCTGCTGGCTGCTGAACTCTCTGGCATTCTTCCTCTCTCTCCTTAGGGATGGATAGACATTTACAGAATGACTACCTGGAGGAAAATGGGGGAGAGTCATGCTTTTTCAAATTCAGACAAGAGTTTTTAGTATTTTAAAATCTAGTTCAGGGGAGGATCATGAAATTTGTAATTGATGAAATGTCAACGCTTCTCAGTGTTTTAGAATTAGTTGCTTATTAGGCTATATATCAATGTGTGATTGATATATAGATGTTTAATACTCAATGTGTGATTGATATACAGTGGGGCAAAAAAGTATTTAGACAGCCACCAATTGTGCAAGTACTCCCACTTAAAAAGATGAGGCCTGTAATTTTCATCATAGGTACACTTCAACTATGACAGACAAAATTAGAAGAAAAAAATCCAGAAAATCACATTGTAGGATTTTTAAGGAATTTATTTGCAAATTATGGTGGAAAATAAGTATTTGGTCAATAACAAAAGTTTATCTCAATACTTTATCATTGCCAACAAAGGGTATATAACAGAGGTCAAATGTTTTCTATAAGTCTTTACAAGGTTTTCACACACTGTTGCTGGTATTTTCGCCCATTCCTCCATGCAGGTCTCCTCTAGAGCAGTGATGTTTTGGGGCTGTTGCTGGGCAAATGCTTATTTACAACGCTAGCCCAATTGTGCGCTGCCCTATGGGATTCCCAATCATGACTGGTTGTGATACAGTATGGATTTGAACCAGGGTGTCTGTAGTGACACCTCAAGCACTGAGATGTAGTGCCTTAGACCCCCATGCCACTCGGGAGCCCAAAGATAGCTGCTGGGATGGTGTGAATAAAACTAGGCTGCACTACACACTACAGTGAACATTCCAACCCTGAGCCCCGGAATGCTCTGCTATTGCTGATCAAAAAGTGTTTAGTGCACTGCTTAACCAATGGCTGTGCTGGTTAGGGCTCTGCTCTTGTGGATCAAAAACCTGTGTTGGGCTATGGTGGCAGTTCAGGAGTAGAGTTAAAGGTTTCTTCCGCCAAAATGTTTTTATGAGGACTGTTGCACACAGACTAGCCTATAGCCTATGTTCTGTTCAGTTTGAGAAGGAGAGTTGAAGATGAGAAGGAGGACCAGAAGTCAACTTTGATAGCTGAATACCACTATAATTTATATTATTAAAAAAATAAGTTCTTGCCTATGATGTATTTATCAGTTATTACCCTCACAATAAGCCAGATTCAAGTAACTTACATTGTGATGCTGAAACTTAAAGCAGCAGCACCATCTATCGGAAATGGACAGCTCATGGTTCTGAAAGTAGGTCAATTCGTGTAGGCATAATTCATTTAAACCATCTTCATTTTAATTAGACTTTACTAACAACAATACGGTGTTGTGTTGGAGCCTATTTAAGAAATAAGGGGTAGGCCGTGTTTGACAGACAAAATTAGGCTGTAGGCGGCTATATCCATAGCTTTGTCGGTCAATTTCTCCACCCACCATTCACTTTTTAAATAGCCTACCTCATGTCAGTGAAGGGATGTTAAGTTAAAACCAAGACTCGAATTGAGGGGGTTTCTTTCTTATGAAAGATAATGGCAAAAAGCACAGGCAAACCCCTTGTTAGTTTAAGATTAGGAAGAAAATAAAACTGATCTGATTATATAAAGTTATCCATAACAGCGCTTTGGTCCTCAATGCTTTATGCTAGAAACAAGCTCTGAAACAACGTTGAACATTCAATTCTCTGGCAACAGCTCTGGTGGACATTCCTGCTGTCAGCATGCCAATTGCACGCTCCCTCAACTTGAGACATCTTTGGCATTGTGCTGTGACTAAACTGCACATTTTAGACTGGCCTTTTATTGTCATCAGCACAAGGTGCACCTGTGTAATGATCATGACGTTTAATCAGCTTCTTGATATCCCACACCTGTGATGTGGATGCATTATCTTGGCAAAGGAAAAATGCTCACTGACAGGGATGTTAACAAAATTGTGCACAAATAAACTTTGTGCGTATGGAACATTTCTGGGATCTTTTATTTCAGCTCGTGAAACATGGGACCAATACTTCACATGTTGCGTTTATATTTTTGTTCAGTGTATATTTTGCTGAAGGGAAGGCCATCCATTTTCATTTCAGAGAGGTCCGATTTTCTCCATGTAACCCTTATTATAAATAGTGTTCACTCCCTAACCTTCATCCTTGAAGGATTAATATGCTAAATAGATTTTTTATTTTATTTATTTGACCATTTCAAAACATAATACAACCACACATGCGGATACAGTAAAATGGCATTAAAATCATCAATGATGACCCAAACAAGTTTAAAAACATATTTACATTGTGGTCGTCATGAAAATACATCCATGCCTTCAACATTTACAGATTATAACATGGAAACTGTAAAAGGAATAAAATATATTACTATGTAATGTTCAACAATTATACTTTATTTAAACCTGTGCAGTTTAAAAGCATTTTTCCCATCAACCATTTCTTAAGATTATCTTAAAACTCCCTAGCTTAGGGATGGATGTTACATGGCTTGGTACACCTAGGGCTGGTACCGTATTACCGCCACACAGGTGGTCACGAGTAATGATGGCAGTCAAATTCCAGGTGACTGTTTAGTCACGGTAATTAGGCTTCTCCAAGCTCTGATGCTGCTAATGGACAATAGTAGCCAACCAAAATTGATATCTGCCTGGTACTCAGTACTCTATTGTCCCGGTCATTGAAAATCCAATCAAACACATGAGAGCCCATGTGCTCATGTTGCACAACATTTTTCATGTGGCCATCAAAGTCCATGGATGACATGTATTTTGTGACAGGTGCATGATAATGGTCCATTCAAAATCAAAACAAATTTCACACATATATTATTTAGTATATGTAAAGACGAGATTAAATCAAGAACTGGGCCAATTGTTGGCTGACAATATTAGCCTATCACTTGTGAATTATATATTATCACTGGTGAATGATGTATGTTTTGATAAGGTTTGTATCACAACTAAAGTAGCCAAATAACTTCTTAAAATTAAGCACATTAATCCACTTCGCAACAGGTGTAGAACCTAACTGGCATACATACACAGCACAAGTCTGGGGAAGATAATTTACACCATAAAAATGCACCTTTATAATAAAAGCTTTGCATGCATAAATCGCACTGGCGGTCACTTTTGAGAATGGTGTTTTCCCACTAATTGATTGCACTTCGGAACATTCACGCTCATAGTCTACTGCAATGTGCGTATTTCTGCGCTCATAATTTGAAGAAATCGTCTAATATTTCATCAACATTTTAAGCTAAATGTTTTGATCTGTTGCGTCAGCCGCTTTTTTGAGACTAGTGGTAGTATTAATTTGGGGATCCCCCATAGTACAAAAGTTGGCATATTCTATTCTGTGTGAGAAATAAATATCTTGTTGGCTGATGAAAAGTACATGTGGACAGTTCTTCCAATATATCGTCAATGTGTGCCTCAGAATTGGACAAGGACTGAATGGGGCCCCCGTGTGGCGCAGCGGTCTAAGAGGTGTTACTCTAGTCCATGGTTCAAATCCATGCTGCATCATATCTGGCTGTGATTGGGAGTCCCATAGGGCGGTGCACAATTGGCCCAGCATTGCCTGCATTTGGACGGGGAAGTCCGTCATTGTTAATAAGAATGTGTTCTTACCTGACTTGCCTAATTACATTTTTGGTTATACCCCTGACCCATGAGATGCAAGCATAGTCATTGCAGCACTGCATCATAATGTTTCCAGGGTCCTCATAGTCTCTGTATCCATGAACTTGGTTACCCTTGCCAGGAACTTTGTCTTGGAGTGAACCTTCCCAATGACATTCAAAGCCATGAGCTGACCTGTCATGTGTTGGTCCAGTTCACATCCCAAGTATGTAACAGAGTGTTTTTCCTTCACTGCCACACTACTACACTTGACTGAAGTTGTAAGAGTTTCTCACTTTGTGTTTGGAACCAAATAGGATAGATTAAGTCTTGCCTAAATGCAGAGACAGTTTGTTATCGGTTAACCACTTACTGACTTTAGTCAGTTCACTGCTTAGGGTCTTTTTCATATTTTTTTTTATTTATTTAACTAGGAAAGTCAGTTAAGAACAAATTCTTATTTGCAATGACGGCATACCCCGGCCAAACACTCCCCTAAGCCGGATGACGCTGAGCCAATTGTGGGCCACCCTATGGGACTCCCGATCAGTGCGTCACTCAGGATGCCTTTTCAATGGTCTCCTTATTCTTATATGATACCAAGAGGGCAGAATCATTCACATACTGGAACAGAGGGCATGAACAGGCAGAATCGATGTAATTTATGTAGAGCAAAAAAAGCAAAGACACCAAAATGCTCCCCTGGGGGACACCACATTTTATCCCCTTTGCATCAGACAGTTTCCCGCCCACATCCACCCTTTGGACCCTATCAGTTAGGTATGACGTCACCCATAATAAGGAGTTGGTGCAAAAACCAATTGCTTTCATTTGGTAGGCCTACAATAAAATATACATGGTTCACAGTATCAAATTATTTTGTAGGTCAAGCATGACCATACCACAGAAGATGCCCTTGTCAATTTCTTATTTGATAAATCTGTCAAGTATAGTTAACAAGTTTCGGCAGAATGGGATTGTCTAAAACCAGACTGAATGTACTTTATAATCATGATATATGATGATATCAATATATATCAATTATCATAAATAAAAACATTTTTAAATAAAACAAATGACATCATCAAAAGACTACCTTTTATGCACATATTTACACCCATTTACAAGCTGGTCTATTTAAATCCTCTCAGGCTATCCCAACCAAAATCTAGGCTGCACAGAGGGAAACTAACATAACAGAAAAAGTAGAATTGGTGCTGTATGCAACAGTGTAATGTGTGTAACTATATCGATTATAATTTAAATGTTATACACCTGAATGCCACTTACCGGTTTTGATTGAATATGGTCCAGCATTTTTGTTCAAAGTGAAGTTTCCCATAACAAGCACTTGTTTACATAGATTTCACTATTTAAATGCATGCAATTGTCACTGACAATCTTAAATAAACTCAAACTAAAAGAAAACTATCTCGAAGAGGAAAACGGATCTTCTAAACTGTACCCTCCGGTAACCCGGAGGAAAATGGTAAAGTCTAAAAGAGATCCTTGGGACGTCCCAAACATTCCAGTTAGCACTAACGGAAAATAGCAGGCTACGATTCGTCAGCTCCCCATGTCAGAAGAAGCCTTTGTGCTTTTGCAAATCAGTCTAGATTAGCGTCACGACGGCAACATTAGCGTCCCTGCAGCAACATTAAGACTTCTGGTTTTCCGATTTTGCCTTCAAAATAAAAGTCTGCGACAAAACGATATTATACGAAAATGCTGTTACAAAATTATCTACTTCGGGGGTAAATCTAAACTAAAGATAATTAATACTTTTTGTGAGATAAATAACATTTTAAGTGCAGCATATTGAGAAATGGTTGGATCTGAAGTAAATGAAAGTTAAGAGCATAATATTCAGACCCTACTGATCTAGCACTAGAGTCTATATATGGTTCTTTTTCATAGGGGACTTGAGGTCTAAATACCCAGCAACACGTTCCACTGCACCAGTTCAATTGGTCCCAATAAAACACTGGAAGCCTATAAACTATATATTGGCTTATAGAGAGAACTATTCAATGTGCTGATGTAAATGTGGCATTGGGAATACTCAGTAGTGTCTGTAGAATCTATATATGGTGTTTTTTCATGGAGGACTTAGGTCTAAATACCCAGCAACACATTCTACTCCACCCATTCCATTCACTGCAATGCAACACACTATAGGCCTATGAATTACATATTGGTTTACATATTGGCTTTGAGAGAAAAATATATAAAAGTACAAAGTTAAAGTGGGGTTGGAATTACTCTGTAGGATATGTAGAAGTAAGTGGTACAGTGCCTTGCGAAAGTATTTGGCCCCCTTGAACTTTGCCACCTTTTGCCACATTTCAGGCTTCAAACATAAAGATATAAAACTGTATTTTTTTGTGAAGAATCAACAACAAGTGGGACACAATCATGAAGTGGAACGACATTTATTGGATATTTCAAACTTTTTTAACAAATCAAAAACTGAAAAATTGGGCGTGCAAAATTATTCAGCCCCTTTACTTTCAGTGCAGCAAACTCTCTCCAGAAGTTCAGTGAGGATCTCTGAATGATCCAATGTTGACCTAAATGACTAATGATGATAAATACAATCCACCTGTGTGTAATCAAGTCTCCGTATAAATGCACCTGCACTGTGATGGTCTCAGAGGTCCGTTAAAAGCGCAGAGAGCATCATGAAGAACAAGGAACACACCAGGCAGGTCCGAGATACTGTTGTGAAGAAGTTTAAAGCCGGATTTGGATACAAAAAGATTTCCCAAGCTTTAAACATCCCAATGAGCACTGTGCAAGCGATAGTATTGAAATGGAAGGAGTATCAGACCACTGAAAATCTACCAAGACCTGGCCGTCCCTCTAAACTTTCAGCTCATACAAGGAGAAGACTGATCAGAGATGCAGCCAAGAGGCCCATGATCACTCTGGATGAACTGCAGAGATCTACAGCTGAGGTGGGAGACTCTGTCCATAGGACAACAATCAGTCGTATATTGCACAAATCTGGCCTTTATGGAAGAGTGGCAAGAAGAAAGCCATTTCTTAAAGATATCCATAAAAAGTGTCGTTTAAAGTTTGCCACAAGCCACCTGGGAGACACACCAAACATGTGGAAGAAGGTGCTCTGGTCAGATGAAACCAAAATTGAACTTTTTGGCAATAATGCAAAACGTTATGTTTGGCGTAAAAGCAACACAGCTGAACACACCATCCCCACTGTCAAACATGGTGGTGGCAGCATCATGGTTTGGGCCTGCTTTTCTTCAGCAGGGACAGGGAAGATGGTAAAAATTGATGGGAAGATGGATGGAGCCAAATACAGGACCATTCTGGAAGAAAACCTGATGGAGTCTGCAAAAGACCTGAGACTGGGACGGAGATTTGTCTTCCAACAAGACAATGATCCAAAACATAAAGCAAAATCTACAATGGAATGGTTCAAAAATAAACATATCCAGGTGTTAGAATGGCCAAGTCAAAGTCCAGACCTGAATCCAATCGAGAATCTGTGGAAAGAACTGAAAACTGCTGTTCACAAATGCTCTCCATCCAACCTCACTGAGCTCGAGCTGTTTTGCAAGGAGGAATGGTAAAAAATGTCAGTCTCTCGATGTGCAAAACTGATAGACATACCCCAAGCGACTTACAGCTGTAATCGCAGCAAAAGGTGGCGCTACAAAGTATTAACTTAAGGGGGCTGAATAATTGTGCACGCCCAATTTTTCAGTTTTTGATTTGTTAAAAAAGTTTGAAATATCCAATAAATGTCGTTCCACTTCATGATTGTGTCCCACTTGTTGTTGATTCTTCACAAAAAAATACAGTTTTATATCTTTATGTTTGAAGCCTGAAATGTGGCAAAAGGTCGCAAAGTTCAAGGGGGCCGAATACTTTCGCAAGGCACTGTAAGTAAGCCTGGTTTAGTGGTAAGCCTGAACCCTCCAATATTTGCCTCATCTGACAAAACTCACTTCAGTGTATACTCACTTATTTCGATGTCAAGCTCTCCAGTTCCATGCTGCTCATCTGATTCAGTTTTCATCTGATAAACCTCTACCACAACTTTCTTTCTCTAAGTGGTTGTAGGGTCATTCCACGAAATGAGTTCCTTTTGATATTTTAAGTAGAAATTGTACACCAATATTGAATTTTAAAGTCCTGTTAAATTAAATAAAGTGCCCTTTAACATAGTCCAGATGGAGAATTCAATAAATCAAATTTTAAATACGAAAAAAGGCATGCTAAAGTGCCAATATTCAGCATTTTGACACGTCCTTCCGCCAACCCTGTGTCACTTCTAGGAAGATTTTAACCCACTTAATCCCCAAAATGTCTCTAAGTTTCACCATCATTGTAAAGCCCTAGTTATTTTGTTGCTTGACAAAGTAATTCCTGAAGATAATTATTTATTTCATATGATTAATAATTCATTTACGTCTGGCCCTCATTTTAAGGTCAAGCCTGTTGTGAACTGAACTCTCGTATTAATATGGTGAAACTATTCCTTTTTAAAATATTTATTTCAATACAAACATTGAACATCTAATAGTCAAATCATAGAGTAAAATCAGGTGATCTGATTATACTCTTTTTACCCATTTTCTGGTGTTTAGTGGTGGAAAACTGAGCGGGTCGAGCATAACATGTCAACTCTGTTACCCGTAGATAGACAGGACAGACATTTTTCAACAAGAAAGATGTTTTAGTGAAGCTTGCTTTCAATTGCCACTTCCTGCTGCACACAACAAGCTTCCATTCCCCCTGTCTCAATGGGATTTATGGGTGATTTAAGAACAAATCGACAACCCTGTTACTTTATTTGGCACAACAAATACTTATTTACAATGACTACCTATCCAATACATCAATAAGCACCATAAACAACCATTACACAATACATATCTATATATACATCAATTACACAATACTTGAAAAGCAAACAAAACACGAAGAGCAAAACACAATCATAAGAAACAAATACATACTTCAGTATAAAGGTTCTCTAACATGCGCCTCTTGATACTCCCCATCCTGGATCCGGGAGCGTAATCATCGACTGACATTTATTAGCATAACGCAACGGACATAAATAGTACTCGAAAATATTCCTATTCATGAAAATCACAAGTGAAATATACTGAGACACAGCTTAGCCTTTTGTTAATCACCCTGTCATCTCAGATTTTCAAAATATGCTTTACAGCCAAAGCTAGACAAGCATTTGTGTAAGTTTATTGATAGCCTAGCATAGCATATTGTCCAGCTAGCAGCAGGTAACTTGGTCACGGAAATCAGAAAAGCGATCAAATTAAATTGTTTATCTTTGATGAGCTTCTGATGTTTTCACTCACGAGACTCCCAGTTAGATAGCCAATGTTCCTTTTTTCCAAAAATATTATTTTTGTAGGTGAAATAGCTCCGTTTGTTCTTCACGTTTGGCTGAGAAATCGCCTGGAAATTGCAGTCACGAAAATGCTGAAAAATATTCCAAATTAGCTCCATAATATCGACAGAAACATGGCAAACGCTGTTTATAATCAATCCTCAAGGTGTTTTTCAAATATCTATTCGATAATCTATCCACCGGGACAATTGGTTTTTCAGTAGGACCGATTGGAAAAATGGCTACCTCTGTATTTTATGTGAGAATCACTCTGAGAGCCATCAGGTGACCACTTACACAATGTAGCCGCTTATGGGTATTCTTCAACATAAATGCGTAAAACTACGTCACAATGCTGTAGACACCTTGGGGAATACGTAGAAAAAGTAATCTGGTTGATAGCCCATTCACTGCTCAATAGGGACACATTGGAACGCGGCGCATTCAATACATGAGGCACTTCCGGATTGGATTTTTCTCAGGCTTTCGCCTGCAATATCAGTTATGTTGTACTCACAGACAATATTTTTACAGTTTTGGAAACTTTAGAGTGTTTTCTATCCTAAGCTGGCAATTATATGCATATTCTAGCATCTTGTCCTGACAAAATATCCCGTTTACTTTGGGTACGTTATTTTTCCAAAAATGAAAATACTGCCCCCAAGTCACAACGTAAAGTATTTTTGAGTAAATCTGCTATTAGTTTTTTTGTTTTGCGCAAGCCCTAGAGGCACCAAATCCACCAACTTTAAAGACTTTTATAGATCATTCCACATGAAAAGCACAAAAAAAAATTAAAGCTGATTTACTGGTAACACTTTACATTAAGTTGCTCCTATATTCCCATCAGTGAAATGTCATGGAAAACAAAATTGTGAAACACTTAAAGTTATCATTTTTAGATAAAACTATACTAAATATGTTCATATGCCACCAAACAATTGATTAAAACACAGTGTTTTGCAATGAAGGTCTAAAGTAACTTCACTCTCTGGGGAAGCACCATTGTGCCGGAGGACAGCTAGCTTCTGTCCTCCTCTGGGTACATTGACTTCAATACATAACCTGGGAGCCTCGTAGGCCTCACCCCCTTCCATAGACCTACAAGGTAATTATGACCACTTCCGGAGGACGAGCTCCAACCAATCAAAGCTTTTTCAGTATGAACTGACATGTTGTCCATCCAATCATAGCATTAGAATCAGAGAATATAACTAGTGTGTTGTATTGGGGTTGTCCGCAGAGCATTGTGGGGGGATTTAAATTTGTTTCTTCAAATTACAGGAGACGGAGGAGGTAGATTTAAATCGTTTTCTTGGTTTTATAACTTTATTTTTGTGTCCATTTAGTGCAATTTATTTCAATTTTGTCACGATCGTCCTCCTCTTCGTCTGAAGAGGAGAGGCGAGAAGGATCAGAGGACCAATATGCGGCGTGGTAAGTGTCCATGGTGAATCTTTAATAAAGAAAGACTGAACACTATGCAAAAGAGTAACGAAAACAATAAACCAAATACGACCGTGAAGCTACAAAAAATGAGACCTGTGCTGACACAAGCCACTAACATAGACAATCACCCACAAACACACAGTGAAACCCAGGCTACCTAAGTATGATTCTCAATCAGAGACAACTAATGACACCTGCCTCTGATTGAGAACCATACTAGGCCGAAAACATAGAAATGCCCTAAAACATAGAAAAACAAACAGACTGCCCACCCAACTCACGCCCTGACCATACTAAATAAATACAAAACAACAGAAATAGAGGTCAGAACGTGACAGTACCCCCCCCCAAAGGTGCGGACTCCGGCGGCAAAACCTTGACCTATAGGGGAGGGTCTGGGTGGGCGTCTGTCCGCGGTGGCGGCTCTGGCGCGGGACGCGGACCCCACTTCACCATTGTCTTAGTCCGCCTTATTGTCCGCCTCCCTGGCTTACTCACCATGGCCACCCCTCTCAATGACCCCACTGGACAGAGGGGCTGCTCGGGACAGAGGGGCAGCTCGGGACAGAGGTGAAGCAGCTGTTCGGGACAGAGGGACAACTGCTCGGGACAGAGGGGCAGCTGCTCGGGACAGAGGGGCGATAGCAGCTCGGGACAGAGGGGCGATAGCAGCTCGGGACAGAGGGGCGATAGCAGCTCGGGACAGAGGGGCGATAGCAGCTCGGGACAGAGGGGCGATAGCAGCTCGGGACAGAGGGGCGATAGCAGCTCGGGACAGAGGGGCGATAGCTGCTCGGGACAGAGGGGCGATAGCTGCTCGGGACAGAGGGGCGATAGCTGCTCGGGACAGAGGGGCGATAGCTGCTCGGGACAGAGAGACAGCTGCTCGGGACAGAGAGACAGCTGCTCGGGACAGAGAGACAGCTGCTCGGGACAGAGAGACAGCTGCTCGGGACAGAGAGACAGCTGCTCTGGGCAGAGGGGCTCCGGCAGCGGCGCCGGACAGGCGGGAGGCTCCGGCAGAGGCGCCGGACAGGCGGGAGGCTCCGGCAGAGGCGCCGGACAGGCGGGAGGCTCCGGCAGAGGCGCCGGACAGGCGGGAGGCTCCGGCAGAGGCGCCGGACAGGCGGGAGGCTCCGGCAGAGGTTCCGGACAGGCGGGAGGCTCCGGCAGAGGCGCCGGACAGGCGGGAGACTCCGGCAGCGGCGCCGGACAGACAGGACCACCTGCAGGGAGGAGACAGAGAGACAGCCTGGTGCGTGGGGCTGCCACAGGAACCACCAGGCTGGGAAGACCTTCAGGAGGCTTGGGGTTAAGAGGAGGCACCTGAAAGACCGGGCTGTGGGGGAGCACTGGAGCTCTGGTGCGCAACCTTGGCACCACTTCCCCAGGCTGGATAACCACTCTAGCCCGGACCGTCCAGAGTGCAGTCACAGGTTGAACCGGGCTGTGGGTAAGCACGGGAGATCTAGTGCTTACTACACGCACCTCTCCCTTCGGCTCCATTCCCACAGTCGCCCGGTACGAGCGGAGCGCGGGCAGAGGACGCACTGCACCCTCCCAGCGCCCCGGAGACACAGCACGCAGAGCCGGCGCAGGATACCCTGGGCCAAAACTGCGTACCGGCGACCAGACCCGCTGAGCAGGCACCATACGCCCTGGCTCGATGCCCGCACTCGCATGACACTCTCGGGGGGCTGTCCTATAGCGCACCGGGCTATGGACACGTACTGGCGACACCGTGCGCTTAACCGCATAACACGGTGCCTGCCCAGTATCGCGCTGTTTATAATAAGCACGAGGGGTGAGCGCAGGTCTGCTACCTGGCTTAGCTCCACCCCTCGTGTGCCCCCCCCCAAAAAAATTTGGGGCTGTCTCTCGTACCTGTCGCACTGCCGTGCTGCCTCCTCATATCGCCGCCGCTCAGCTTTCGCTGCCTCCAGCTCTGCTTTGGGGCGGCGATATTCCCCAGCCTGTGCCCAGGGTCCCTCTCCGTTCAGTATCTCCTCCCATGTCCAGGAGTCCTGTGATACCGGCCGCTGTTGTTGTTGCTGCTGCTGCTGCTGTCGTCGCTGTTTTCTACCACGCCGCTTGGTCCTTGGTTGGTGGGTGATTCTGTCACGATCGTCCTCCTCTTCGTCTGAAGAGGAGAGGCGAGAAGGATCAGAGGACCAATATGCGGCGTGGTAAGTGTCCATGGTGAATCTTTAATAAAGAAAGACTGAACACTATGCAAAAGAGTAACGAAAACAATAAACCAAATACGACCGTGAAGCTACAAAAAATGAGACCTGTGCTGACACAAGCCACTAACATAGACAATCACCCACAAACACACAGTGAAACCCAGGCTACCTAAGTATGATTCTCAATCAGAGACAACTAATGACACCTGCCTCTGATTGAGAACCATACTAGGCCGAAAACATAGAAATGCCCTAAAACATAGAAAAACAAACATAGACTGCCCACCCAACTCACGCCCTGACCATACTAAATAAATACAAAACAACAGAAATAGAGGTCAGAATGTGACAAATTTGCCTTGCCAACTTCGAGCTACCAGCTCGAGTGTGCACCTTTCACCACCAATGCTATCGCAAATGTTGATGACTTTTTGTTGCAGAACCACTTTCATTCTCTGGGGTACACGGAAAAGGTTTGAATTAAAACCGAGGATCGACCTCTACCTGAGATCAGTTTCATGAAGAAGTGACCTGAAGAACATTGATTGTTCAGCTAAACGGCAAAAGCAGGGAGCATATAAATGCCCACGTCAGATTCAAGCTTCTGAGAAAAAGCCACATCAATCATGACGAAGGTCTGCGATTTCAAACTGCGCAACACAACGAGAAAGTAAGAAGAAACAGAGATGTTCTCAAGCGACAAATCTACACCACTGCGTTTTTGGGTATGCAATAATTGGCTTTTAGAAGACACAACAAGAGGGAAAGTTTCTCTAACAAGTGGAACTACAAGGAGTTTGCAGAGGTAATTGCACATTACGATGCTTCACTTGCTGAACATATGGAACTTTTCTGGGATGTCGAAATCAATTCAGAATGATTTAATAGCTTCCATCGCATCATCCATTAAAAGTTAGATCAAAGTGAGAGGTAGATGCAGCGCAGTTTTTCACACGCGCTCAAGTAGGATTTTCACTTTCCTCCGGTATTTACTTAGCAAAGATAAATCAGTCTTGACAGACAAGCAAATACTCATTACAAACAGTACCAGTCAAAAGTTTGGACACACCTACTTATTCAAAGGTTTTTCTTTATTTTTTACTATTTTCTACACTGTAGAATAATAGTGAAGACATCAAAACTATGAAATAACACATATGGGATCATGTAGTAGCCAAAAAAGTGTTAAACAAATCAAAACAGATTTTAGATTCTTCAAAGTAGCCAACCAGTTTCATGAGGAAGTCACCTGGAATGCATTTCAATTAAGCGTGCCTTGTTAAAAGTTAATTTGTGGAATTTATTTCCTTCTTAATGAGTTTGAGTCTATCAGCAGTGTTGACAAAGTAAGGATGGTATACAAAAGTTAGCCCTATTTGGTAAAAGAACAAGTCCATATTATGGCAAGAACATCTCAAATAAGCAAAGAGAAACGACAGTCCATCATTATTTCAATTCTTATGGATCAAATCCCGTTAGCGGGATTGATTTGACAACATCCGGTGAAATGGCAGAGTGTGAAATTAAAAAACACTTATTTGAAATATTTAACTTTCATACATTCACAAAACCTCCCCTAACCCAGAAGACGGTGGACCAATTGTGCGCCGCCCTATGAGACTCCCGGTCATGGCGGTTTATGACACAGCCTGGGATCGAACTGTGATGCTGTGCTGCTGCACCACTTGGGAAGCCACTCGAAGTCAATCTTAAATTAATCATTGTTTATTAACAGTTAACTGGAGAGGTTCCAACCAACTTGATGCACCACAGTACACGTCTGTCAGGAGCTCTTCCGGGGCTGTCCCCCGGGGCCGTATTAGATCCCTCATATACTGCTTACAGACACGTTATATAGGCATAGTTCATAGGGTTGGTTCCGGCATGTTTCTGGCACCGTCTCCTATGATAACTTATAGAACATATGCAGGTGGTAGGTCTAAACATATTTTCCCAGTTGGAGCTCGTTTATTCCGACTTCCCAGGTGTCTTGAACTCACTGATGTCAAGTTTTCGCAGTTCCGTGTTAACAGTTGTTATGCGCGTGGCACATATCATGCTTCATTGACAGCATGGCCAATGTTGAATGTTTATCATTTTAAATTTGCAAAAAGAGACACTTCATTTGGGACCACACAGCCACTCCGCTGAATAGCAGGCTCGTGATTAGCCACTGTCACCGATTCTTTCCAAACCGCTAATTGTTGATTTTGTAATTTCCAACTTGTTGTGTAAAGTTTATGTCCAATAGCCGATGAGCACCAATATGTTTTATCAATAATTTCTCTTCATTATTTCTATTCAAATGACAAGGATTATAAAGGATTTGTCAGTAGATTGTCGACTTGATTCAGGATGATGTCCAATCAATGCTACTGTACATATAACGTGATTTGAAGTCATTTTATCTGTGGCCAATGATCTTGAGCCCTCTTGGATGGGCACTTCTAATGTAACTCTATGGCAGCACCCAAGAAGCCTCAATTTTCTAGCTCTATCCTTAGACTTGGCGGTGACGCAGTGCCACCATGAGTGACAGAACACTGAGCCAATCACAGCGCAATCCTCTGTATTTTCTGCTGGCTTGACCCACCACCACAGAAAGCACTGAGCTAGGCTTAAACACATGCATTTTGGAGCTGCCTTAGTCAAGAAAACAAAAAAGAGACCATGTTAGTATGCAGCTTTATTAACTCAATGATATATATTTTTTTACATTGTTTGTAAACTGATAAGTGACACGTATTCATGCCAAAATAACATCCAAACAGACAAGCCTGTTTTTCTTTTGCTAAAAATGTGGGGTTTAAAACCCCACCTACCCTGAATAACGGTTCACCACTGATCAAGTGTAATTTAAGAACAATGTAGTTACATATTATATACTTGTAATTATCATGAACCTACCCAGGAGCAAGCAACTTAATGTAAAGTTGAACCCAGTATGGTATAATCTTGAGAATTACTACGTAGTTACAATGTAACAACGTTTGCAGACACTAGGCAATTAGGTTTAACCCTTTTAGTTACATTGTACTTACTTTTCAGTTTAAGTTTTCTTTAATGGATTTGACAAAGATTCATATTCACACCTTTCAAATTAAATTCTCAATTTCAGACTCAAAGCAATAACTATTTGAATTAGTAAAACATACTAACACAAGGTGGTGGTAAACATAGCTAACTAGCATTTCCCCATCATTCACTAATGAGTGACTAGCTAGCTAGCCAGCTAAGCACTGGCACAATGCCAACATGTTTCCAACTCGGTCAATAAACGTTACAAAACCATCATATAACAAATTAAAATTTTAGTTAACAATGTTATTTCACAATTTTGAGACTTTGTACATTTGCATATTACAACCTTTATAAACATGAACAATAGACAGAAATAGGAAGAGGCAAAGTGAGGACAGAGAAGAAGAGGCAAAGCGAGAGGGATAATTGGGCCCAAAATCTGTCTCCTCCAGCAGGTGGAGTTTTTTTTTAATTGTAAATTATTATTATAATTAGTTTTTGTCCACCAAGAGAGGAGTTCTTGTATGGAGGTCAATAAGTGAGTGTTGAATTTGGTTAACAAAACATTTAATAGCTTATTTGCTACGTGTGGCTTACAAATATATGTTTGGTATTGCTTAGGTTTTTACGACTGTACCAATAGTAGGACACGTAACATTTGTATTTTTGTATTTATTATGGATCCCCATTGCTACTCTTCCTGGGGTCCAGCAAAATTAAGGCAGTTTAACCTTTTGCGACTAGGGGGCAGTATTTTCATTTTTGGATAAAAAACGTTCCCGTTTTAAACGGGATATTTTGTCATGACAAGATGCTCGACTATGCATATAATTGACTTTGGATAGAAAACACTCTGACGTTTCCAAAACTGCAAAGATATTGTCTGTGAGTGCAACAGAACTGATGTTACAGGCGAAACCCAGATACAAATCCAATCAGGAAGTGCCACATTTTTTAAAACCTTATAGAAGACACAACAATGTATATGGCTGTGAATGAGCTTACGCTTTCTACGTATTCCCCAAGGTGTCTACAGCATTGTGACGTCTTTTTACGCATTTATGTTGAAGCATAGCCGTAAGGGACCACATTGAGCAAGTGGTCACATGATGGCTCCCGCAGAAAATCTTGCGTAAAGTACTGAGGTAGCCATTATTCCAATCGCTTCTAATGAGAAACCAATTGTCCCGACGGATATATTATCAAATAGATATGTGAAAAACACCTTGAGGATTGATTCTAAACAACGTTTGCCATGTTTCTGTCGATATTATGGAGCTAATTTGGAAAAAAGTTTGGCGTTGTAGTGACCGCATTTTCCGGTCGATTTCTCAGCCAAACGTGAAGAACAAACGGGAGCTATTTCGCCTACAAAAATTATATTTTTGGAAAAAAGGAACATTTGCTATCTAACTGGGAGTCTTGTGAGTGAAAACATCCGAAGTTCTTCAAAGGTAAATTATTTAATTTGATTGCTTTCCTTATTTTCGTGAAAATGTTGCCTGCCGCTAGCAGAGCCTAGCATAGCATTATGCCATGATAAACTTACACAAATGCTTGTCTAGCGTTGGCTGTAAAGCATATTTTGAAAATCTGAGATGACAGTGTGATTAACAAAAGGCTAAGCTGTGTCTCAATATATTTCATTTGTGATTTTCATGAATAGGAAGATTTTCTAGGAAGATTTATGTCCGCTGCGTTATGCTAATTAGTTTGAGGCGATGATTACGCTCCCAGATCCGGGTTTGAGAGTCACAAGAAGTTAAACGATTTTAAAAACATTACAATATATTCACAGATTTCAAAACACACCGTGTGCCCTCAGGCCCCTACTCCACCACTACCACATACCTACAGTACAGCATCCATGTGTACTGTGGTAGCAGAATTACAAGAGTATTTTATAATGTTTATGCACCAAATTGTTGTTTTATGAAATAGAGCAAGGTTCTTAGAACTTTCTCTGTTTTCCTTTCCGAGTTAACTGAGAGGAGTCTTTTGATTCTTGGGCTGGCAACTGTTTGAGAGATGGCTTGGTGAGGAAAACCAAACAGCTACATTCCATTCTATGATTAGTGTTGCATGTGAGACATATGTCTCCGGTCTGATTGGGCCGGCATTGTGTGTGTGACTCAAGATAGCCTGAAGGAATAGAACAGACATCTCATTGTTTGTTCTCATCCTTGCATCTGGGAAATAGCACCAGAGGCATATGACCACAGGACTTGAACCCAAAGTGGCTTATGGTGGTCTCCAATCTATATGGATGGGGTGGAACCAGCCATGATGAAGCATTCTTGGTATCAGCTATATAAGAAACAGCATGATCTGTAAAAGGTAAGCCACTGTTGGGAAAACCAGTCTCATTATTGCATTATTGCAATAATTCACCTATATTGAAAAAAGATGATTGTTTGAAGAAATTACAAAGTCTCTCACTTGATTACAATATTCCACCACAGTACATGTGTGTTTAGTGCATATGTTATCGTGTGTGTGTATGCATGTGTCTGTTTGTGTTGCTTCACAGTCCCTGCTGGTCCCTAAGGTGTATTTGTATCTGTTTTTAAATCAAATTTTACTGCTTGCATCAGTTATTTGATGTGGAATAGAGTTCCATGTAGTCATGGCTCTATGTAGTACTTTATAAGTTTCTTATAGTCTGTTCTGGGCTTGGGAACTGTAAAGAGACCTCTTGTGGCATCTTTGAGAAAAAACACTTCATATCGGAGTTGTGCCTGTTGTTCACACGTGTATAGTCCTCACATTCACTAGAATGATCCCATCTGATCTTGCCTCCACCTGAATGCCTACTATTTTTTAAGACATTGATTTACATTGTTAGATCGGACAATAGAGTATCTGGTCAATATATTTGAAAGTCTGTGTTGCAGAGGAGAGTGAGAGGTCAGTGTGATTTCACTTCCTGGTGAACTCTCACTTATACATATTTGTTTAAGAAAAACTCAGCAAACATTTAGTCAACCTTTTTGTTCACTATTTAGTGACGGACATTGTACATTGCACATTCAAAAGAAGAAGTAAAAAGAACCAGGAAGTGACATCACATTGATCTCTCACCTCTCACACTCTGCTGCCAAAATGGAAGCCACATGTGGCAGCAACCCACACCTGGAAAGAAGAAGTTGGTGTCACGTGTGCCTATACAGTTTAGAAAGTTTGACAGCAGTTTTACATGGCGGTAATGTGTGATACTTGGCTGGGGCCTTCATGTTGGAAATGGCAGCAAGTAGTGTGAACGAAAAATACAAAATGGAGAAAAGTTTGGAGAAGCAACAGCTGTGCTGTAATGTGAACAATATGGGTGTCAATTCTGATGATATGGAGCTGGAGGAATAGGGTCAAAGACCCGAATGGTCTGTAGTGGAAAAATATAGGAAGAAGAGATATCATGATACTGAAAGCAGTGGACCATCTAGTAAAGGAAGCATAAAGAGGGCCAAGGTAGGACGCAAGAGTAATAATGTGTTGGAGTGTAAAGTCGTGATGGTGTTTGATTAGACCACAGGGCATCATTTACACCTTATCTGACTAACCAATGCCATAGAGAAAGAGATAGGTGAAGTCAAACTAGCCCGGTTCATTGGAAAAGGTAGATTGCACATGTTTTGTGGTAGTCAGGCTCAGCAAGGGAAGATTCTGCAAATGGAAAAGCTTAATGGGATTAAAAAGATTAGAAGCCATGTCCCTGGTGCTTACACTAGGTTGAGGCCAGACATCACTGGGGTCCCAATATCTATGTCCATAGATAATATTAAATAACATGTGAAGGGAGGCAGAGTGATTCAGGTAAAAAGCTTGATCAGTAGGAAAAAGGGTCAAAGAAGTGAAAGCTTATCAGTGCTGCTGAGGTTTGTGAAGATTTTTGCCTGGAAAAGTACAGATAGGATTCCTTAGTTTCAATGTCAGAGAATTTGTCCCATCCCCATTGCGGTGTTAGTGTTTTAAATGCCAAAGAATGGGATGTGTAATTACTCAGTGTAAAGGAAATAAAAATATGTGCCAAATGTGGAGGCTAACATGATTTTGGTGAATGTGGGAGCATAGTGCAGCATTTGGTGGATTTCAGGTGCAGATAGAGAGTCTCAGAGATATAGAATCAGTCACAATGTATCATATTTAGAGGCTGTTAAACAGACTGGTGGAACTACAGTCGGACTGATGGAGCTTCCATGGCTGCTCCTGTAATAAGTGGACATACTGTCAGGGCTGGTGCTTCTGCTGGTCCTGGCATGATTTCGAGACCTGTTCAGAAATCTTGCGATCATGAATGTGCTGTGTCAAAAGAAACTTTGATAGTGAATAAAGTTAACTTCATGGCTTTCATTGGTAAGGTTATGAACACGACTTGGGTTGTGGAAAGCAGAAATGCCAGGTCTAAGCTTATAGTGGAAAAGTGCAAAATAGTTATTGGCGGTAACAGGGCCTAGCTAGCCATCTAGCTAGCTAGCTACATTAGCGAATGATGTGAAAATTCTATCTAGCTTTGTCATGAGGCTTAGAGAATGGTACAGTGTTAAAGCTAATTCCCTGCAATTATACACATTTTGCTATTATGCGCTGTCTGGGGGCCCCCCTACCTCCAGCCTACTTTCTGACACAAAATGCAATGATGTATACTGAAACTATCACCCAAAATAAAAACATTGCGCTTCAATACAGTGGCAGCTTCAATACAGTGGCAGTTTCAATACAGTGGCAGCTGCATTCATATAGACGATAATTGCCATAGTCAGTAACCGTAATGAATGTTCACTGAATTATTTGTTTTCTGCTATTTAATGAAAGACTGGACCTGTTCCTATAGAAGAAGCCTATTTTAATTGTTAATTTCTTAACTTTTCAACATACTTTTTGAAAGCTAGCTTTTCGTCCATTCAGATGCCCAGATATATAAGTGGGGACACGATCCAAAGTACATACGCATAAATACATAGATACATTTTTACGTGATTTGGGAAATGATAAATGTTGTTTTACCTGCATTAAGTACCAATTTCAGTTTAACAAAGGCTTGCTGTCTGGCAATAAAGGCAGATTAAAGCTCTGACAGAGCCTGGCCAGCTGTGGGGAAATAGCATAGACCACAGTGTCATCTGCATTCGGGTGAATGTATTTATAATATTTTTTACAGATAAACCAATATTGTTCATGTAAAATAAAAATAAAAAACCAAGAATCGATCCCTGTGGGACACCATTTATTATGTCCAGAAAATGTTTCTCCATCAGTAAATGTTCAGTCCTTTAAATAATTTTCAGCCTACACACAGCCTGGTCCAGGCCAATAGATGAAAGCCTCTGAATGAGTAATGAGTGATCCACAGTGTCAAAGGCTTTAGACAGGTCAAGAAAAAAGTGTTTTTTCTTATCCAAACTATTAATACGAACATCATTTAAAACCAAAGAAGTAGCAGAGATGGTGCTGTGACCTGGTCTCAAACCTGACTAGTGTATAGGGTTGCAAAGCTAACGGTAGTTTACCAAAGTTACTGGAATCTTCAGTAATTCTAGTAATTAACAGAAAATCTAAGAAACTATCATCATTTTGGTAATATATACTTGAAAAACCTAAAAAAATGTATTCATATATATACTATTCTTTTTTTAATCTATCTCCATATTGTCAATTAGTTAATTGTAGATATACCGTATGGTTCAAGAAAAAATTGCCTAATTAATGAAAAAAGCATCTAATCAAGAATGGCATTATTTTCAATTAACTCTGCAACTCTACCAACTATTGACTTTTTTTCACCACTGTCACCAGTTTGTCGGCAAAACATTGACAACAAATACAGTGCCTTCAGAAAGGATTCAAACCCCTTGACTTACTCCACATTTTGCTGTGTTACAGCCAAATCAAATCAAATCAAATTGTATTTGTCACATGCACATGGTTAGCAGATTAATGCGAGTGTAGCGAAATGCTTGTGCTTCTAGTTCCGACAATGCAGTAATAACCAACAAGTAATCTAGCTAACAATTCCAAAACTACTACCTTATAGACACAAGTGTAAGGGGATAAAGAATATGTACATAAAGATATGAATGAGTGATGGTACAGAGTGGCATAGGCAAGATACAGTAGATGGTATTGAGTGCAGTATATACAGCCTTGCGAAAGTATTCGGCCCCCTTGAACTTTGCGACCTTTTGCCACATTTCAGGCTTCAAACATAAAGATATAAAACTGCCTGGTGTGTTCCTTGTTCTTCATGATGCTCTCTGCGCTTTTAACGGACCTCTGAGACTATCACAGTGCAGGTGCATTTATACGGAGACTTGATTACACACAGGTGGATTGTATTTATCATCATTAGTCATTTAGGTCAACATTGGATCATTCAGAGATCCTCACTGAACTTCTGGAGAGAGTTTGCTGCACTGAAAGTAAAGGGGCTGAATAATTTTGCACGCCCAATTTTTCAGTTTTTGATTTGTTAAAAAAGTTTGAAATATCCAATAAATGTCGTTCCACTTCATTATTGTGTCCCACTTGTTGTTGATTCTTCACAAAATAATACAGTTTTATATCTTTATGTTTGAAGCCTGAAATGTGGCAAAAGGTCGCAAAGTTCAAGGGGGCCGAATACTTTCGCAAGGCACTGTACATATACATATGAGATGAATAATGTAGGGTATGTAAACATTATATTAGGTAGCATTGTTTAAAGTGGCTAGTGATATATTTTACATAATTTCCCATCAATTCCCATTATCAAAGTGGCTGAAGTTGAGTCAGTGTGTTGGCAGCAGCCACTCAATGTTAATGGTGGCTCTTTAACAGTCTGATGGCCTTGAGATAGAAGCTGTTTTTCAGTCTCTCGGTCCCAGCTTTGATGCACCTGTACTGACCTCGCCTTCTGAATGATAGCGGGGTGAACAGGCAGTGACTCGGGTGGTTGTTGTCCTTGATGATCTTTATGGCCTTCCTGTGACATCGGGTGGTGTAGGTGTCCTGGAGGGCAGGTAGTTTGCCCCCGGTGATGCGTTGTGCAGACCTCACTACCCTCTGGAGAGCCTTACGGTTGTGGGCGGAGCAGTTGCCGTACCAGGTGGTGATATAGCCCGACGGGATGCTCTCGATTGTGCATCTGTAGAAGTTTGTGAGTGCTTTTGGTGACAAGCCAAATTTCTTCAGCCTCCTGAAGTTGAAGAGGCGCTGCTGCACCTTCTTCATGATGCTGTCTGTGTGGGTGGACCAATTCAGTTGGTCTATGATGTGTACGCCGAGGAACTTAAAACGTACTACCCTCTCCACTACTGTTCCATCGATGTGGATAGGGGGGTGTTCCCTCAAGTCCACAATCATCTCCTTAGTTTTGTTGACGTTGAGTGTGAGGTTATTTTCCTGACACCACACTCCGAGGGCCCTCACCTCCTCCCTGTAGGCTGTCTCGTCGTTGTTGGTAATCAAGCCTACCACTGTTGTGTCGTCCGCAAACTTGATGATTGAGTTGGAGGCGTGCGTGGCCACGCAGTCGTGGGTGAACAGGGAGTACAGGAGAGGGCTCAGAACGCACCCTTGTGGGGCCCCAGTGTTGAGGATCAGCGGGGTGGAAATGTTGTTGCCTACCCTCACCACCTGGGGGCGGCCCGTCAGGAAGTCCAGTACCCAGTTGCACAGGGCGGGGTCGAGACCCAGGGTCTCGAGCCTGATGACGAGCTTGGAGGGCACTATGGTGTTAAATGCCGAGCTGTAGTCGATGAACAGCATTCTCACATAGGTATTCCTCTTGTCCAGATGGGTTGGGGCAGTGTGCAGTGTGGTTGAGATTGCATTGTCTGTGGACCTATTTGGGTGGTAAGCAAATTGGAGTGGGTCTAGGGTGTCAGGTAGGGTGGAGGTGATATGGTCCTTGACTTGTCTCTCAAAGCACTTCATGATGACGGAAGTTTTAGCTCGTTTAGCTCAGTTACCTTAGCTTTCTTGGGAACAGGAACAATGGTGGCCTGGTTTCATAATGGATTAAATCAAAATAAACATCTCACCCATCTACACACAATACCCCATAATGAAAGTGAAAACATGTTTTTAGATTTTCTTTCAAAACGACTGAAAATGAAATACATAAATATCTCATTTACATAAATATTCACACCCCTGAGTCAATACATGTTAGAATCACCTTTGGCAGCAAATACAGCTGTAAGTCTCTAAGAGCTTTGCACACCTTGATTGTACAATATTTGCACATTCTTTTATTTTTTTAATTCTTCAAGTTCTGTCAAGTTGTTTTTTGATCATTGCTAGAAAGTAATTTTCAAGTCTTGCCATAGATTTTCAAGCTGATTTAAGTCAAAACTGTAACAAGGTCACTCAGGAGCATTCAATGTCATCTTGGTAAGCAACTCCAGTGTAGATTTGGCCTTGTGTTTTAGGTTATTGTCCTGCTGAAAGGTAAATGTATCTCCCAATGTCTGTTGGAAAGCAAGACTGAACCTTATCCTGTCACGTCCGTTGAATAAATAAGTGTACCAAGGCCAAAATGAAACTTACAAAAACAATAACGATTTAACGAACGTGCAAATACATAGTACACACATGCACTAACTCTAAACAATATCCCACATCGCAGATGGGAAAAGGGACATACTAAGTATGAGCCCCAATTAGAGGCAACGGTATTCAGCTGCCTCCAATTGGGAACCAGACTCAAACACCAACATACAACTCAAATAACTAGAAACCCCCCCTAGTCACACTCTGACCTATTACACCATAGAGAACCCCGAAGGCTCTCTATGGTCAGGGCGTGACAGTTTCTCCTCCCCATTCTCTGTGTTTGATTGGTGTTTTTGTATCAATTAGTTTGATTTTGACTGTGTTTCATTGACTTCAGTTTGTGCTGTCATCGTCATCTCCTATGTCATTACACATGGGTGACGGGCTCAAAGAGTTGGTCACTAAACCTGTTCCTTAATCTGATTAACAAGACTTAGAATGTTACCTCGATTCTTGTCCCACATATTCCACAGATTTTTTTACACCATGTTTAGTGACAACCCACTGGGCACAAGCGTCAATTCAATGTCTATTCCACGTTGGTTCAACATAATTTCATTAAAATGACATGGAAACAATGTTGATTCAACCAATGTGTGCCCAGGGGGAATGGGTTTTCCAATTGGAAAAGTTTTGGCAACTTCCTCCCAAAATGTGAAATATGTATTGCCATTGAAATAGCATGATAATCCCAAAATGTATTTACTTTCCCTCCCATTTTTTGTGAGTCTTAACCAGTGATGGGGAGTAGTGAAGTAGATGTAGTTCAACTAGCAATTGAATTGTATTTTCATGTAACTTGGTGGTAGTTGAACTAAATTAATATCTTGGTTGTGTATTCAGTAGTTAATTACTTTGTGCCATGTAATGTAATAGCTAACTACAGGAACTACACACTACTTATTTTGCAAATAGAAGAGAAAATACAGTGGCAAGAAACGGTATGTGAACCCTTTAGAATGACCTGGATTTCTGCATAAATTTTTCATTAAATTTGATCTGATCTTCATCTAAGTCACATCAATAGACAAACACAGTGGGCTTAAACTAATAACACACAAATTATTGTATTTTTCTTGTCTATATTGAATACATAATTTAAACATTCACAGTGTAGGTTGGGAAAAGTATGTGAACCCCTAGGCTAATGACTTCTCCAAAAGCTAATTGGAGTCAGGAGTCAGCTAACCTGGAGTCCAATCAATGAGACGAGATTGGAGATGTTGGCTAGAGCTGCCCAGCTCTATAAAAAACACTCACAACATTTGAGTTTGCTATTCACAAGAAGCATTGTCTGATGTGAACTATGCCTCGAACAAAAGAGATCTCAGAAGACCTAAGATTAAGAATTGTTGACTTGCATAAAGCTGGAAAGGGTTACAAGAGTGTCTCTAAAAGCCTTGATGTTCATCAGTTCACAGTAAGACAAATTGTCTATAAATGGAGAAAGTTCAGCACTGTTGCTACTCTCCCTAGGAGTGGCCGTAAGGGAAAGATGACTGCAAGAGCACAGCACAGAATGCTCAATGAGGTTAAGAAGAATCCTAGAGTGTCAGCTAAAAACTTACAGACATTTTTTGGAACATGTTATCTTAGAGGCACTAGGTCACTTGACCAAGGAGCTATTGAAATTTTACATTTTGAAAAATTAATGTAAAATCATGTGAGATGAAAATGGACAAACTAAAGGGTGCGCAATATGTATGCCCACTGAGTGTACATTCTAAACCTTGTTTGAAGTCACTAGATCACATGACCAAGGAGCTATCAGCTGGACACCAAGTCCGCATCCAACAACTATTATGCATAATTATGGAAGAACCACGTTATTAATGACAGCATCATTTTAGGTGGTAAGATGACTCTTTCAGTTAGAAGCATTCGAGTTTGGATTTGTGCACCCATGAAAACGGTTTTCAGCCCGTAACATAAGAGGACACAACATGTTATGTAGTTACACTGCATTTCTGAGATCTCCATACAAAAACACAGTTGGACAGCTAGATCCAGGATTCTTACATGGGTCAAGTTTACTGTCTAATTGAACAGATTCCTGCTTAATCAAGGTTTTTATTGCTAACTTACAAAGCATTACATGGGCTCGCTCCTATCGATCTTTCTGATTTGGTCCTGCCGTACATACCTACACTTACGTGCCTCCTTATTGTCCCTCGAATTTCTAAGCAAACAGCTGGAGGCAGGGCTTTCTCCTATAGAGCTCCATTTTTATGGAATGTTCTGCCTATCCATGTGAGAGGATAGGTCCAAGTCTGTCTTTATTGAAGACTCATCTCTTCAGTAGGTCCTATGATTGAGTGTAGTTTGGCCCAGGAGTGTAAAGGTGAACGGAAAGGCACTGGAGCAACGAACCACCCTTGCTCTCTCTGCCTGGCCGGTTCCCCTCTCTCCACTGGGATTCTCTGCCTCAAACCCTATTACAGGGGCTGAGTCACTGGCTTACTGGTGCTCTTCCATGCCATCCCTAGGAGGGGTGTGTCACTTGAGTGGGTTGAGTCACTGACGTGATCTTCCTGTCTGGGTTGGTGCCCCCCCCTTGGGTTGTGCCGTGGGGGAGATCTTTGTGGGCTATACTCGGCCTTGTCTCAGGATGGTAAGTTGGTGGTTGGACATATCCCTGTGTGTGGGGTTATATCTGGCCTGTTTGGCCCTGTCCGGGGGTATCGTCGGATGGGGCCACAGTGTCTCCCGACCCCTCCTCCCGACCCCTCAGCCTCCAGTATTTATGCTGCAATAGTTTGTGTTAGGGGGGCTAGGGTCAGTCTGTTATATCTGGAGTATTTATCCTGTCTTATCCGGTGTCCTGTGTGAATTTAAGTATGCTCTCTCTAACTCTTTTTCTCTTTCTCCCTTTCTCCCTTTCTTTCTCTCGGCGGACCTGAGCCCTAGGACCATGCCTCAAGACTACCTAGCCTGATGACTCCTTGCTGTCCCCAGTCCACCTGGTCGTGCTGCTCCTCCAGTGTCCACTGTTCTGCCTGCGGCTATGGATCCCTGACCTGTTCACAGGACGTGCCAGCTGTCTCAGACCTGTTTTCAACTCTTTAGAGACCGCAGGAGCGGTAGAAATACTCTGAATGATCGGCTATGAAAAGCCAACTGACATTTACCCCTGAGGTGCTGACCTGTTGCACCCTCGACAACTACTGTGATTATTATTATTTGACCATGCTGGTCATCTATGAACGTCTTGGCCATGTTATGTTATAATCTCCACCCGGTTCATCCAGAAGAGCACTGGCCACCCCTCATAGCCTAGTTCCTCCCTAGATTTCTTCCTAGGTTCTGGCCTTTCTAGGGAGTTTTTCCTAGCCACCATGCTTCTACTCCTGCATTGCTTGCTGTTTGGGGTTTTAGGCTGGGTTTCTGTACAGCACTTTGAGACATCAGCTGATGTAAGAAGGGCTTTATAAATACATTTGATTGATATAATGACAACTTACACTGCCATAAATGCAAGGCCAAAAAGTAATGTTTTATGTGACACGATTTTGGACAAATCCATGAAGACACCAATAGGGCTGTGGCAGTCACAGAATTTCTACACATAGCCTACAAGACACTGACGCAGGAACATCTACATTTTAAAAAGTCTAATAAATCCATGTCATATAGCCCACACTTTCACAATGAATCCATTATTTCTCTTAGACAAGTCTAAAGAAATATATTTTATCCAAACGATTTGAGAGAGAGCGCACATGCGTCTATTCTGTGTTGAGCGGTTAACAAAGAAATAGGTACTCTGTAAGGGCAATTTCTGTTAAACCTTACTGATGCTTGTATACTACAAGATCTTTCTTTAAGCTTAATTGCTTAGGCAGAAATGTTTATATTGTTAAAGAAGCTAGATCATATAAGATAAATGTGTATGCATTAGTATAGGCCTGTTTTAATTTGTGTGTGTGTGTGTGTGTGTAGTATAGGAACCTACCTAGGGAAGTAGGTCCCCATTGTCTGATCTGGGCCCACAGCCAAGAGCTGACCAGAGCGACCAATGGTATCCTGTTAGTCAGAAGAGAATGAACTGATTACTCTTAATCTACTGAAAACAGAGCAAAGTGTTGTATCCTGGGCACCAGTGATAAAGATGTTGTCCTGGTATTAGCTTGTTGCTGGGTGAAAGATTCATGATTGTGTATGTGTGGGTGTGAAACCATCTATCAACTTGGCAGACAGCAAAAGGCGCTTGCTGGCAAATGTATGAGGAACTAGTGATTTTCCTGTTGCTCTGACACCTATTGTCCTTTTTCCTCACTAGAAGATTAGAATAACCAGCAGTTGCTACAGGACGAGACAACCAAATTCTGTACCTTTTTATCCCAGTTTAGTCCTTTTTCTCCACGCACATACAAAGATCATGTGTTTTGTATATGTTTGCATGAGACAGCCTGACTATATAAGGTTCCTGTATTTCTAGTGTCATTTGGGCTCTCGGCCTTCCACCTCAGAGTGGAGGACTGACCAGCTGCATTATTGCAATTCTTATTAAATAAAGGTTGATTGTTTCAAGAAATGACAGTCTCTCCTCATTAATTAGAATTTCCATGACAACTCCCAGTGGTGACCCTTCGTGTAGGGCAGAGGGTCTTTTTTTCCAAGCTTAAAAGGATAAACATTCAACATTGGCCATGCTGTCAATCCAGCATGACTTTTGCCGCTCTCAAAACAACTGGAAACTCAGAACTAGGAAATCTCAGACTTCAGTAAGTTCAAGACAACTGGGAACTCAGAAAATACGAGCTCCAACTGGGAAAATACAATTTGAACGGTCATCCGACACGGAATTTCAAGTCAGGAACTCGGCCTCTTTCTAGAGCTCCGACCTGAAGATCACTAACATCATGATTTGACCTTGTTTTTTCCCAAATTTCCAGTTGTCTTGAAAGCACCATAAATTCAGAGAATGCCAGACATTGATGACAAAGGTTGATGACATAATCTGCCCACAAAGGACCGCCGCACCACCTTCCTGTTCAAGTGAGGACAGCACAACAAGGTGAGTCCGTAAATGTATTGTATGCTGCTGCATAAATTATGTAATATGCCAGCGAGATATGTATACTGTAGCTAAGAAAGTAATGCTAAGTGTATGTTGGGTAGTAAGCTGTTAGTAGCCCATGTGACTCACCATTTTCCCCTCATAATTTAGCCTACTGTTCTGACTTGTTTGTGCACATGTAGCCTATAGCCTGTTTTAGAGAAATGTCATAATCAAATATTGTAAGAGATTTAATTGTCTGCTTATATGCCTTTTTGTATTTATCCTACGGTTCTGACTTGGTGTACATGGAGAATACTGTAAGAACGGCTCATGTTCTGAATTCTGTCGCTGTACATTTCAAAAGTGTTGAACAAATAGTTATATTGACTACGTCCGTCCTAGCTCGCTCATTAATATCTTAATAGATATTATGGATTGCCTCTTATCTGCTCGGCGTCCTCTTATACCATAGTTTGTACATCTCAATTGCCAGTAGAAACTACATTCATATCAGCCTTGTTTTTTAAAAAGGCAGTAAATGAGGCTGAATGAACTGTTTCGCTGCCAGACAAGGCTCCACTGATAGCCAGGTGTAACAGTGGTAAGGTTGGGACTGCTGTTGGGACTCTGCTGTTGGGGCAGCTTTATGTAGGACCTAACAGTTTGTGGGCCCCGTCTGTCACCGTTATAGTCCAATTAATGTATTGTTTTGTGCTGTGTAGTGGCTTTGTTGGCCTGCATAACCATTTTAGGGGGAGTTTGCCCCACCAAGATTGACTTACTAAAATTGCCACTTTTTAGCTTGAAAGGCATGAGCTTGGCTTTGTTTTTTTTTGTGCAGGCTGCACACTTCATCAGTCTCTCATTCACAATTTGACAAGCACTTGATAATGCCTCGCATATCCCGGCCGCATCGCCTTTGTGTGGCCAGTGGTCATTGTGCCCTTGGGCTAAGTATAATTATAATTCCCTGAGTACTGTGTGCTCCGAAGCACCTCTCACTCACATGGCTCTCCATGTGATCGGGTCTTTCTCACAGGCTACAAGTGAAGGCAAACACATCGGGGATGCAACTGCGCATGTCCTTATCCATTTCCGAGGTGCAAATTGAAGATATTGGAAGAACTGTCCACATTTACTTTCGTCAGCCAACAAGATGAGTAGGCCTAAGGTACAGCAAAAGCACTAGACTATGTCAATCTACTATCCCCCATAGTACAAAAGTTGACCTATGCTAATTGGTCAACTGTTCTTCTGTGCAAGAAATAAATATTCCAAACCTACTCTGGGACAGTTGTGGGATGCAATAGATCCCAAATTAATTCAACCACTCACATCAATACATTTTTTTTAAAGCAATCTTCCCCAAACTTGAAACTCATCCGCGCCCTATGTATGCCTGTTTGGCTCTTCCCCAATTATAAAGTGGATTAATGTGCTTAATTTTAAGGAGTTATTTGGCCACTTTAGTTTTGATACAAACCTTATCAAAACATATAGGCCTATGGGCTAGGCTACATGAGGTGTGTGACTATGATTTGAAAAAGTAACAAAAAAAGGCATGCACTAAACCTTGCTTACTGCACAAGCTGGGTGTCATTCACAAGTGATAATACATAATCCACAATTGATAGGATAAAATTGCCACCCATCAGACTATTCTTGATTTAATGTTGTCTTTACATATACTAGATAATATGTGTGAAATTAGTTTTGAATTCGAATGGACCATTATCATGCACCTGTCTTGGAACAGGGGCATGGGGAAAAAGTGTCAACTACGCACTTAAATAGCGAATGGACTAAGCTTTTCCCATGATTCATTTTCATGCCAGCCATGTAGGCTATACTCTTGTTGTAAAGAGAAGCAATGTGTTTAATATTAGGAAAGTTTATAAATAGTAGGCCTAGCCTATAGAAAGTTGATGGGACCCTCTTTTTTTTATTTGATTTTTGATCTTTTTTTATTTAACCTTTATTTAAATTGGCATGTCAGTTAAGAACACCTCACTAGGGTACGCTAGCGTCCCACCTAGCCAGCATCCAGTGAAATTGCAGAGCACTAAATTCAACACAGAAAAACTCATAACAATTCATAAAACATACAAGTGTTATACATCGGTTTAAAGATTACCTTCTTGTTAACCCAACCACGGTGTCCGATTTCAAAAAGGCTTTAAGGCAAAAGTATACCATGCGATTATCTGAGAACAGCACCCAGCAAACAAATCATTACAAACAGTAACCAGCCAAGTAGAGGAGTTGCACAAGTCAGAAATAGAGAAAGAAATAATCACTTACCTTTGATGATCTTCATATGGTTGCACTCACAAGACTCCCATTTACTCAAATGTTTGTTTTGTTCGATAAAGTCCATGTTTATATCCAAAAACCTCTGTTTTGTTCACGTTTTTATTCAGTAATCCACAGGCAGACAAAAAATCCAAATAGTATCCGTAAAGTTCGTAGAAACATGTCAAACCATGTTTATAATCAATCATCAGGTTGTTTTTAGTCATGATAATCAATAATATTTCAACCGGACAATAACGTTGTCAATAAAAAAGGTAAACAAGAAAGGTGCGCTCTCGGTCGCGTGCATGAAAAAGCTCTGGGGCACAGAATGGTCCACTCATTCAGAGTGGTCTTACTCCCTCATTTTTCAGAATACAAGCCTGAAACAATTTCTAAAGACTGTTGACATCTAGTGGAAGCCATAGGAAGTGCAATTTGAGTCCTAAGTCAATGGATACTGTAATGGCATTCAATAGAAAACTACAAACATAAAAAAAATCCCACTTCCTGGATGGATTTCTCTCAGGTTTTTGCCTGCCAAATCAGTTCTGTTATACTCACAGACATTATTTGAACAGTTTTGGAAACTTTAGAGTGTTTTCTATCCAAATGTACCCATTTTTGCATATCCTAGCTTCTGGGCCTGAGCAGCAGGCAGTTTACTTTGGGCACGCTTTTCATCCGGAAGTGAAAATAGTGCCCCCTACCCTAGTGAAGTTTTAAGAACAAATTCTTATTTACAATGACGTCCTACACTGGCCAAACCCCGGACAACGCTGGGCCAGTTGTGTGCCGCCCTGTGGGACTCCCAATCACGGCCGGTTGTGATTCAGCCTGGATTCGAACTAGGGTGTCTGTAATGACGCTTCAAGCACTGAGATGCAGTGCCTTAGACCGCTGCGCCACTCGGGAGCCCATCACTTGTAATAGAGGACATTACTCTGTTTTCTCACGCAATTGCATAGGCTATAGAAATGTTGCGCAACATGAGCGCATGGGCTCAAATTAAGTGTTTTATTAGATTTTCAATCCCATTTTGTATTGATGTCTGAGTGATTTAGAGGGACAATAGAGTGCTGAGTCCCAGGCAGTTAGCACATTTGGTAGGATACTAATGACCATCAGCAGCATCAGAGCTTGGAGAAGCCTAATAACGTGAGCGGTCACGTGGAATTTGACTGCCATCATGACTCATGACCGCCGGTGTGGCGGTAATAGGGTCAACATAACAGCCCTAGTTTTTAATCAACTTGTGAATTTGATTGAATATAGCTATGATCCCCCTTACTGTATATCTTAATATAATGACATGAGCAAAATTGGTAGATTATTATTATTATTATTATTAATGACTTATCAACAGCTGTAACAGGTTGTCCAGTGTAGGAAATCTTCACTGGTAGACTAGTTTATAGAAAGACCCATATACAGGGTGGGCGTGTGGATGAACAGGACAACAGAATTGGCCTCCTGGAAACAAATGTGCAAACTTTAGAAGAGGAACTGGACCAGCAAGAAATACCGAATGAGACCAAACATCATGAGAATACTGTCCCTAAATCCATGGCCAGTTCTTTAGATTCATCCAGGACATGTCTGCTAAGCTGTGGAAAAACGCAAGCAATTCATTACAATCAGACAGTCACTGAAGGAAAAAAGAATAAAGTCTGAACTCTGATTCCCTGCAGTGCTGTGGGTATGGAAGGGAACACAGAGGATGGAGTTCACAAGTGCCAATGAAGCCCTGAATAGGCTGCAGGAAACCTGTCCAGTTGAATGAGAGGAAGAAGCAGAAAAAAAGTGATAAGCACACTAGGCTACATACAGTGATGCCCAAGACCAGCTTATCTTAAGTTGAGACAATATTATTTCCCTGTCCCACAATACAATCTAGACTTTATTTTCCCCATGTAACTGTTCCTCTCTAGAAAGTAACGACATAATTAGCCGATGCCTGAATGCCTATCGACACGTCTGGAGGAAACCTGGCACCATCCCTTCGGTGAAGCATGGTGGTGGCAGATGTTTCTCAGCGGCAGGGACTGGGAGACTAGTCAGCATTGAGGGAAAGATGAACAGAGAAAAGTACAGAAAGATCTTTGATGAAAACCTGCTCCAGAGTGCTCAGGACCTCAGACTGGGGCAAAGGTTTACCTTCCAACAGGACAATGACCCTAAGCCCACAGCCCACTTGAGGCTGTAATGGCTGCCAAAGGTGCTTTAACAAAGTACTGAGTGAAGGGTCTGAATACTTATGCAAATGTGATATTGCAGTTTTGTATTTTTTTCTAAATTAGCAAAAATGTCTTAACCTGTCTCTGCATTGTCATTATTGGGTATTGTGTTTAGATTGAAAAAATGTAATCAATTTTAGAATGATTGTAACTTTACAAAATGTGGGGAAAGTCAAGGGGTCTGAATACTTTACGAACACTGTGTGTTGGCAAGAGGGTGTGAGTGGGTGTATGTGTATATAAATTAAAGTGTGACAGAGGATGAATAGGTGTAGGAGGGCGGGAGAGAATGGGTGTGCGGAATCATGGGGTTTATGTTGTGTGTGTGTGTGTGTGTGTGTGTGTGTGTGTGTGTGTGTGTGTGTGTGTGTGTGTGTGTGTGTGTGTGAATGAATGAAGGAGAATGGATGAGTAAGTAGATGTATAGAGGGGTGTAAATGTGTCTGAGAAGAAGAAAGGGGGGAAAGAAGGGAGTTTGATAAACTTGGGTGGGTAAAAAAGGGCAAGGATGGGAGGTGGTGATAAGCTTGGCTTAGGTGGGGTAAAGGTGGTAGAACTGGGAGGGGGTAGTGGAGAGGGATGGATTTGGTTTGGGAGAGAGAGAGAGAGAGAGAGAGAGAGAGAGAGAGAGAGTGAAGGAAGTACTTCATTATACTACAATGTAACTTTATTTAGTTATTGGGGACTTGCAAATCCACTGTAAAATGAATAAGAGTTCTGGACAAATTAGGAAAGGATGTTAAATCTTTCTTATTCCTTGTTTGTCATTATAACTAAGATTCAATGGTGGCTATTGGTGAGAATGGAGGGGAGCTTTATCCGGTGCATTGGGATGGGGTGACTGGGAGGGCATGAGAGTTGTCTCTCGGGCCTCCAAACACCCCATTTTAGTCTCTCGGTGGACACACACTCCCCAAGTAGACCCCCACCAGCCACTATATTTTTTATTTATTCATAAGGTAATACAAATTGACAACAGTATAGCCTTCCTCCAGTGTACAATGACATAATCCACAGACTTGTGGTACATTAGGAGAATAGTTTAAGTCCTAACAATGCACGTCAAGCACAATACATACATGTGTGATTCTTGTTAAATGTGTATTGTATACAATAACTATGTATTTATACTATGATCCTCCCATTCTATGGAATGCCCACTGCAGTCATATCTGCTAAAATGTTTTACTTGGTTCTTCAACAATAGACGGAACAGAAGGTTAACTTGTATTCTATACGTAAAGACCAACCATGGAATGCGCAGGTGCTCTCAAACACTTGGTTCTCGAACACTTACAGATTGTCAGCAGATTTTCTTGCAAGAGTTACATTTTTTTTTTTAAAGGAGAAATGTAATATTTAAAGAGGAACTGGGTTGGCGAGGCCTGTGCTACCACTGTATTAACTTCAGAGGTGTAGGCATCCTGATAAATAACAATACACCATTTTCCCTTATATCCCAGCACATGGACCAAGAAGGCCACTTTCTAATGTTGAATTGTGGTGAAAAATACACATTGATTTCATTGTATATCTAACCAGGGGCAAATGTAGTGTTTTTAGACTGAATTGAATCTTGTCACGTTCTGACCTTTATTTCCGTTGTTTTGTATGTATTTAGTATGGTCAGGGCGTGAGTTGGGTGGGCAGTCTATGTTTGTTTTTCTATGTTTTGGGGCATTTCTATGTTTTCAGCCTAGTATGGTTCTCAATCAGAGGCAGGTGTCATTAGTTGTCTCTGATTGAGAATCATACTTAGGTAGCCTGGGTTGCACTGTTTGATTGTCTATGTCAGTGGCTTGTGTCAGCACAGGTCTCATTTTGTAGCTTCACGGTCGAATTTGGTTTATTGTTTTTGTTACTCGTTTGTATAGTGTTCAGTCTTTCTTTATTAAAGATTTACCATGGACACTTACCACGCCGCATTTTGGTCTTCCGATCCATCTCGCCTCTCCTCTTCAGATGAAGAGGAGGACGACCGTGACAAATCTATAATAGATCAGACAGGAACCATTATTTTTGCAGGTGACCTAAATCATACATTTGATTGACAGACGTAGTAATAAAAAAGGCACAATTAGGGAAAAAAATACTGATCACTACTGATATAGTGATCGGATCATTTTCTGGTATCATGCTGAATTACACCAATAGAATATACACTTAGCAACAGAATATGGAGAATGAACAGTGCAGCTTCTGGACCCGAAACTGATTAAATATGTAAATGAAAACCTTTACCATTACAAGAACATAGAGGACAGCGACAAGCTGACCCTCGATATAATTTGGTATGCCTTTAAGGCGTACATTAGGCGAATGATAATCAGATTTAGAAAGTGATTTATTTTTCAAGAAATAACCTATCTTAGAAAAAGACCGTAAGCAGGAATACAATCTTTTACTATTTGAAGAGCGCCAAGAACTACAGGTTAAACTCAAATAAAGCATACTACTTAATGGCAAATAAACCTGGTAAATATCTCACAGATTTTACAAAACGAATGCACGCTAAACCAGTTATAATTTTAAAAGACAAATATACAAATGTAATTGGAAACAACAACGCTATTAATGACAATTTTAAAAGCTTCTATGAAAATTTATATAAATCATTCAAATGTAGTTATAAAGCCCTTTTTACATCAGTCAATGTCAAAGTGCTGTACAGAAACCCAGCCTAAAACCCCAAACAGCAAGCAATGCAGGTGTAGAAGTACGGAAAAACTCCCTAGAAAGGCCGGAACCAAGGAAGAAATCTAGAGAGGAACCAGGCTATGAGGGGTGGCCAGTCCTCTTCTGGCTGTGCCAGGTGGAGATTATAACAGAACATGGCCAAGATGTTCAAACATTCATAGATGACCAGCAGGGTCAAATAATAATAATCACAGTGATTGTAGAGGGTGCAACAGGTCAGCACCTCCGGGGTAAATGTCAGTTGGCTTTTCATAGCCGATCATTCAGAGTATTTCTACCGCTCCTGCTGTCTCTAGAGAGTTGAAAACAGCAGGTCTGGGACAGGTAGCACGTCCGGTGAACAGGTCAGTTGAAACTGGAACAGTTTGAACAGTTGAAACTGGAGCAGCAGCACGACCAGGTGGGACTGGGGACAGCAAGGAGTCATCAGGCCAGGTAGTCCAGAGGCATGGTCCTAGGGCTCAGGTCCTGAGAGAGAGAGAATATACAGTATACTTAAATTCACACAAGACAACAGATAAATATAACAGACTGACCCTAGACCCCCGACACACAAACTATTGCAGCATAAATACTGGAGGCTGAGACAGGAGGGGTTGGGAGACCCCAACCGGTCGAGAGAGAGTCCAAAACAGCAGGTCTGAGACAAGGTAGCACGTTCAGTGAACAGGTCAGGGTTCCATAGCAGCAGGCAGAATAGTTGAATCTGGAGCAGCAGCATGACCAGGTGGACTCATCAGAATTAAATAGCTTTTTTAGACTCAACAACCCTGAAGCAATTATCAGCAGACAAAAAAATTATCACTGAAAACAGAGATTACACAAAAATAAATATCAGATACTGTTAATAGATTTGCATGTTGAAATGTACCATGGATGAATAGCTTTCCCATATTCAACATTTTGGGAAAAGTCGCGCCCCTATTTACACATGAAAACATACACGTCACTCAGTTCAGTACTTTCTAGTTCCTTATATCAAACAGTTATTCCAATTATATTAAAACCAGGAAAGTCTGGAGAGTCCGCTGCTGATAAATACAAGAACATGTTTCAGTAAAATATGCAAAATAACAAAATGTAGATTGATCAATAATGGCTGTTGATGCTGAAAATTATTTTGAATTGCCTTTTCTATTCAAAATTTTGGAAGCTTTCAACTTTCCAGCTGAAATAATACATGTTAAATGATGTAAACGTCCTAAAGCAAAAATCTATACAAATATTACATTATCTGATGAAATTGCTTTAGAAAGGGGCACAGGACAAGGATGTCACTTCTCCCCCCTCCAATCTAGCAATTGACAGGACTCAAACGTATCAGGTATGAGTATTGGTAAACACGAATATAAACTAAACTTGTTTGCAGATGTTCTCCTGATATACCTCACCAATATTGAAAACTATTGCTAAAAATATTATCAGAATAGTCAACAATCTCAGGATATAAAATTAACGTGGAAAAAAACTAAATAATGGCAATAGGAAAAATAAAAAATAAATCACAATCTAAAGCAAAACTTTAAGTGGACTACAAAAAAGATTTGAATACATAGAATGCATAATAAGTGACAACAAATATATGATAACTTTTTTCCATTATTCAACAATATGAAAGCAGATCTAATTAATTGCTCATTCAGTGCACCAGTTCCGGAGTTCTACATCACCGGCCTTCTAGGCATCACTGAACTGTCTAATTACGCACTCCTGATTCCCATTTACCCATATTAGTAATTGTATATACATTTGAAGTCGGAGGTTTACATACACCTTAGCCAAATACATTTAAACTCAGTTTTTCCACAATTCCTGACATTTAATCCTAGTAACAATTCCCTGCCTTGGGTCAGTTAGGATCACCACTTTATTTTAAGAATGTGAAATGTCAGAATAATAGTAGAGAGAATGATTTATTTAAGCTTTTAATTCTTTCATCACATTCCCAGTGGGTAAGAAGTTTACATACACTCAATTAGTATTTGGTAGAATTGCATTTAAATTGTTTAACTTGGGCCAAACATTTCAGGTAGCCTTCCACAAGCTTCCCACAATAAGTTGGGTGAATTTTGGCCCATTCCTACTGACAGAGCTGGTGTAACTGAGTCAGGTTTGTAGGCCTCCTTGCTCGCAAACGCTTATCCAGTTCTGGCCACAAATTGTCTATAGGATTGAGGTCAGGGCTTTGTGATGGCCACTCCAATACCTTAACTTTGTTATCCTTAGGCAATTTTCCACAACTTTGGAAGTATGCTTGGGGTCATTGTCCATTTGGAAGACCCATTTGTGACCAAGCTTTAACTGATGTCTTGAGATGTTGCTTCAATATATCCACGTACTTTTCCTTCCTCATGATCCCATCTATTTTGTGAAGTGCACCCGTCCCTCCTGCAGCAAAGCACCCCCACAACATGATGCTGCCACCCCCGTGCTTCACGGTTGGGATGGTGTTCTTCGGCTTGGAAGCCTCCCTCTTTTCCCTCCAAACATAACTATGGTCATTATGGCCAAACAGTTGTATTTTTGTTTCATCAGACCAGAGGACATTTCTCCAAAAAGTACGATCTTTGTCCCCATGTGCAGTTGCAAACCGTTGTCTGGCTTTTTTATGGTGATTTTGGAGCAGTGGCTTCTTCCTTGCTGAGCGGCCTTTCAGGTTATGACTCATTTTACTGTGCACATAGACACTTTTATACCTGTTTCCTCCAACATCTTCACAAGGTCCTTTTCTGTTGTTATGGGATTGATTTGCACTTTTCGCACCAAAGTACATTCATCTCTAGGAGACGGAACGCGTCTCCTTCCTGAGTGGTATGACGGCTGCGTTGTCCCATGTTGTTTATACTTGCATGCTATTGTTTGTACAGATGAACGTGGTACCTTCAGGTGTTTGGAAAATGCTCCCAAGGATGAACCAGACTTGTGGAGGTCAACAATTGTTTTTCAGAGGTCTTGGCGGATTTCTTTTGATTTTCCCATGATGTCAAGCAAAGAGGCACTGAGTTTGAAGGTAGGTCTTGAAGGTAGACATCCACAGGTACACCACCAATTGACTCAAATGATAACCTATCAGAAGCTTCTAAAGTCATGACATCATGATTTGGAATTTTCCAAGCTGTTTAACCTTTCTGATCTCCCCATCCCGGATCCGGGTTCGTGAATACAGACTCAAGCTCATTACCATAACGCAACGTTAACTATTCATGAAAATCGCAAATGAAATGAAATAAATATGCTAGCTCTCAAGCTTAGCCTTTTGTTAACAACACTGTCATCTCAGATTTTCAAAATATGCTTCTCAACCATTGCAAAACAAGCATTTGTGTAACAGTATTGATGGCTAACGTAGCATTTAGCATTAGCATTCAGCTGGCAACATTTACACAAAAAAACAGAAAAGCATTCAAAAAAATAATTTACCTTTGAAGAACTTCAGATGTTTTCAATGAGGAGACTCTCAGATAGCAAATGTTCAGTTTTTCCTGAAAGATTATTTGTTTAGGACAAATCGCTCCGTTTTCTGCGTCACGTTTAGCTATGAAAAAACCCCTGTATCCAGGATTGTGTAAATCTATCAGCAAGCTCATTAGCATAACACAACGTTAACTATTTATGAAAATCGCAAATGAAATGAAATAAATATGCCATCTCTCAAGCTTAGCCTTTTGTAAACAACACTGTCATCTCAGATTTTCAAAATATGCTTCTCAACCATAGGAAAACAATAATTTGTGTAAAAGTAGCTAGCTAGAGTTAGCATTTCGCGTTAGCATTTAGCGTTAGCATTAGCGTTAGCATCCAGCACGCAACATTAACAAAAACATAAAAGCCTTCAAATAAAATCATTTACCTTTGAAGAACTTCTGATGTTTTCAATGAGGATACTCTCAGTTAGATAGCAGATGCTCAGTTTTTCCAAAAAGATTCCTTGTGTATTAGAAATAGCTCCGTTTTATACATCACATTTGGCTACCAAAAAAAATCCATAAATTCAGTCCTCAAAACGCAAACTTTTTTCCAAATTAACTCCATAATATCGACTGAAAACATGGCAAACGTTGTTTAGAATCAATCATCAAGGTGTTTTTCACATATCTCTTCATTGATACATCGTTCTTGGACACATGCTTTCTCCCCTGAATCAAATGGTAAAGTAGAAGCAGCTGGCAATTGCGCACCGAATTCGACGCAGGACACCAGGCGGACACTTGGAAAATGTAGTCTCTTATGGTCAATCTTCCAATGATATGCCTACAAATATGTCACAATGCTGCTAAGACCTTGGGCGAACGACAGAAAGTGTAGGCTCATTCGTTGCGCAATCACAGCCATATAAGGAGAGAATGGAAAACAGAGCTTCAGAAATTCTGTAATTTCGAGTAATCCACTCGTTCAACATGCAGAGAAAGGAATCCAAAAAGCTACCTCTAAACTTTGTTAAAACAAGTCAAAATACGTTTCTATGTAATCCTCTGGTAACCTAAACTGTAATTAAACTATAATATTTCATACAGAAAGAAGTATGTTCAATAGAAAAGTAAAATTAGCAAATGTGCGTCCTCTTCGTCTGGCACGCACAGTGATTTCCATCTCTGACTCCCAGTACCAAATCCTCGTTTGGGAAGAAACAAACCTGAAACCTTGAACAAAGACCGTTGACATCTAGTGGAAGCCATAGAAATTGCAATCTAGGAGCTGGAATTGCGTAGGACTCAAAGCTTTACATTGAAAGAGCATGGGCTCTCAAAACAAATAATTTTCTGGTTGGTTTTTCTTTGGATTTTTGGCTACCATATCAGTTGTGTTATAGTCTCATACATTATTGTAACATTTCTACAAACTTCAAAGTGTTTTCTATCCAATGGTACCAATTATATGCATATTGTGGCTTCTGGGCCTGAGTAACAGGCAGTTTCCTTTGGGCATGTCAGTCAGACAGGAAGTGGAGAAAAATAGACCCTAGCCTGAAGAAGTTGGGGCTCTTTTCCAAGTTTAAAACTAATAACATTAAACATTCGCCATGCTGTCAATGAGGCATGATTAGTGTTGCGTTCAAAACAACTGTTCATTCTTAACTGCGAAAATTTCAAGACGACTGGCAAGTCGGGAATAAACGAGTTCTGACTGTGAAAATAAGTTTTGAATGGTCATCCAACTCAGAATTGTAAGTCCAGCCTCTTTATAGAGCTATGACCTGAAGATCAATGACGCCATTATGATTGGACCTTGTTTTTTTCTGAGTTCCCAATGTTTTGAAAGCACCATAATTCCAGAGATTTCCAGACTTTGATGACAAAATGTACCCAGAAAGGTCCACCGCGCCACCTTCCTGTTCAAGTGAGCACAGCACAACAAGGTGAGTCCAAAAATGTGTTGTATGCTGCTGCATAAAATAATGTAATATATACTGTAGCTAAGAAAGTAATACTAAGTGTATGTAGTGATGTAAGATGTTAGTAGCCCATGAGCCTCACCCTAATCATTTTGTCTATTTGTCCCACTTATTTTCACCTACTGTTCTGACTTGGGGGTGCACATATATAACCTGTTTTAGAGGAATGTAATCATCAAATATTGTAAGAGCTTTCATTGTCTGCTTATATGCCCCCTTTATTTAAATCAAATCAAATCCAATTTTATTTGTCACATACACATGGTTTGCAGATGTTAATGCGAGTGTAGCGAAATGCTTGTGCTTCTAGTTCCGACCGTACAGTAATATCTAACAAGTAATCTAACAATTTCACAACAACTACTTTATACACACAAGTGTAAAGGAATGAATAAGAATATGTACATATACATTTATGGATGAGCAATGGCCGAACGGCATAGGCAAGATGCAGTAGATGGTATAGAGTACATTATACACATATGAGATGAGTAATGTAGGGTATGCAAACATTGTATAAAGTGGCATTGTTTAAAGTGACTAGTGATACATTTATTACATCCAATTTTTTATTGTTAAAGTGGCTAGAGATTTGAGTCAGTATGTTGTCAGCAGCTACTCAATGTTAGTGATGGCTGTTTAACAGTCTGATGGCCTTGAGATAGAAGCTGTTTTTCAGTCCCTAGGTCCCAGCTTTAATTTATCCTAAAGTTCTGACTTGGTGTACAGGGAGAACCCTGAAAGAACGGCCCATGTTCTGAATTCTGTCGCTGTACATTTCAAAAGTGCTAAACAAATAGTTATATTGACTACGCCCGTCCTAGCTCGCTCATTAATAATGTCTTAATCGAAGTTACTATTGCCTCTTATCCGCTTGTCGTCCCCTTATGCCATAGTTTTTACATCTCAATTGTCATTTCAATACTTCTAAGATCACTTTAGCACCGCCCTAAAAACCCGATTCAAATTTGACATAAACCTTCAAATAGGTAGGTAATGACACATTATATAAACTCTTTATAGTGTTTTATTTACATTTTAGAGGCGATAAGGTGATAAGTTGGACAGATCGAGTGAAAAAAAAGCAATTTTCCCACACAACATCTCTCCTTCTCAATATCACGCATTAGTTTCGCTTCCCCACCCGCCATTTTTAAAAAGACCCGACGGGGCTCATTGCCTGCTTGAATTATGCAGAAAATGGCAGCGTTTAGGTCATGTAATTGATTTTGTTGGAAAGGGGAGAAATTGTGCTTTACAATGGTATTGACATTACAGTTGATCTGGAAGTATTACGTTTTTGGGGCGCTAAAATAAGGGCAATTGTACGAACCAAGGCGATGTACGAGTTTACGTGAGTTTACGTTACAGACTACACTGTAGTCAACAAAAAATGGATTGCAACTTGCAAAACGTGCGGGAAGAAAATGACAGATGGAGGCAAAACAACTTCCAACTTTATTCGACATTTGAAGCTACACAAAGAATGGTAAGTCGTGGCTAATATAGCCGACAGCTATATATAACTTTGCTAGTATAGCATGTAGGCTAACATAACGTTAAATCAATGAGCCTCCACACAGTCAGCCAGTGCGGGAACATGATCATTGCACCCAAGATTGAGACCAGGCAATATTGTGCTACTGCCCCGCTCAATTATTTTTTTTAGATGCTTACAGATTTGAACAATACCAGATGAACAAAAGTGTCACAAGTGAACCACAACAGTCTCCAATCTCACAGTTCATGGAGACCCGTGTAGGGCAGTACAGCATGAATCATCCACAGCAGAAAGCTATCGATTGCAACTTGCCTCTGTCTCTTGTGGAAAACAAGAGTTTTCGTCACTTTCTGTCAGTGGTTGACAGTAAGTACAGCCCAGTGTGTCGTAGAACATTGACATCAAAAGGAGAGAACCTCGCTATAGAGAGAAGTTCAAAACTGAAAACTCAGTTGAGCAAGACAGACCATGTTTCAGTCACAGTGGACATTTGGTCTGACCGAAAGATGAGGGGGTTCCTTGGTGTCACTGTGCACTGTATGGAGAAAGATGGAGAGAGGATACAGCTCAAGTCCAATCTCTTGGCCTGTGACCGCTTCAAAGGCCCACACACGGCCGAAAGAATCTGTAAGCAATTTGAGGCCATATGTGGTGAGTGCAGCATTAAAGATAAATTGGACTATATCATTAGTGACAATGTTGCCAACATGAGAAAAGCATTCACGGTGTGCTTCCCCATTGAACAAGAAGATGAAGTACTTGACGAAGATCACCTTGATGACCCAGAGCTCTGGAATGACCTAACCCTGGAAGACCAGCAAACAGTGGATGCTCCTATTGCAAAAAAACAGGGCTTCCAGTGTTTTGCCCACACTCTCCAGCTGGTGGTGGGAGATGGCTTGAAAGAAACAAAAGTGATGACTTCTTCTCTTTCAAAGTTATCAAAAATCAGCTCACTGCTACATACAAGCACAACATTCAAAGAGGTGTTTGAGGCTGAATTTGGGGAAAGAGGCATCCCTGCTGCTGTCAACACAAGATGGAACTCAACACTGAGACAAGTGAAGGCAGTTATCCAATGTGACCATCTTAAGCTCAGTCATGTTCTACATAAGGCTGGGCACAAGGAGTTGTTGTTCACAGTATGGGAGTGGAATAAGTTGAAGGAGTTGGTGGACATCCTGAAGCCATTTGGAGAAGCAACAGATATGACACAGGTGGAGAAGATAGTCACAATCAGTTCTGTTGTTCCCTCGGTCCTGTCCCTGAATCACCACCTGGAGCAGCGGAAGCCTCAAGTCCATTTCCTGAGCGGCCTGGTCAGAAGTCTCCAGGCATCCCTGAACAAAAGATTTCTTGGAATCTTCATCAATGTGAAAATGGCCAGGACACAAGATGGAATCACTGCCCCCTTTTCAGATCCAGTCTACCTCAAAGCAGCTGCCTTGAATCTGGCTTTTTCTCTGATGTGGGTGGAGCACCATGTGCTGGTCAAGGAGGAGTTGGCACAAAGAGTGAAAGGTAAATATTATTGAGTTTAATGTAACTTTTTCTCATAATTTAATCCAATAATAATTTTTCAGTTTAACCCACTGCATCACCAATACTCTAATACCAGCCTTTTTGTTTCTGCTATGCTTTTACATGTTTTGTCAGAACTGATTCTGCAAGATGCTACAGGGACTGAGCAAGCTGTGCCCCTTGTTGATGAGGAAGAGTGAGAGGACCATAGTCTTGGACAAGAAGAAGGGCTGTTTGCAGCATACTGTAAGAGGCAGAAGAAAGCTGTTGGAACCACTCCAGCACTACTCCTAAGTCACTAACTTGACATATGCGAAGGACAGAATGCCCTCTTGTTCTGGGCAATGAACAGGAAGGCTCTTCCTTCACCGACTGGCCATCAGGGTCTTGGCAGTGCCTGCCTCCAGTGCTACGGTGGAGCGTGTCTTCAGCTATGGTGGCATCATACTGTGGCCTCATCATGCACAAATGACTGACAGACTTTTATCAAATTTGGTCTTTTGCAAATGCAATGCATCATAGGGCCTTGAGATAAGAGAAACATTTTTACTGTTTATGCATTACACACACACACACACACACACGTGTAGTCTCCATGTTCAAGTTTAATCTCCCATCTTTGGGATCTGTATTTTTTTCTCGGACATTCAGGCCAGTGTTCAAATTGTAGGCCTACTTGAAGTTCAGTGTCAGTTGTTTTGATGTACCTTTAAATAAATGATTGTAACTTTATGGCAGGATTGTTTCAGGTGTCTAGAGTATATCTGGAGAGAGGGAGAGAGCACTACAATATTTTATGTCCTGAATACAAAGCATTATGTTTGGGGCAAATACAACACATCACTGAGTACCACCCTTCATATTTTCAAGTATGGTGGTGGTGGCATCATGTTATTGGTATGCTTGTCATCGGCAAGGACTAGGGGAGTTTTTTTAGGATAAAAAGAAACGGAATACAGCTACAGGCAAAATCCTAGAGGAAAACCTTGTTCAGTCTGCTTTCCAACCGACACTGGGAGACAAATGCACCTTTTCAGCAGGACAATAACCTAAAACACAAGATCAAATATACACAGGGGTTGCTTACCAAGACATCAGTGAATGTTCCTGAGGGGCCTAGTTACAGTTTTGACAATCTATAATAAAAATAATAAAATGTAAAAATAATAATTTGCAAATATTGTACAAGCCAGGTGTTCAAAGCTCTTAGAGACTCACACTACCGTTCAAAACTTAGAAATGTCCTTGTTTTTTAAAGAAAAGCTATTTTTTTGTTGATTAAAATAACCTCAAATTGATCAGAAATACAATGCAGACATTGTTAATGTTGTAAATGACTATTGTAGCTGGAAATGGCAGATTTTTAATGTAATATGACAGAGGAGCCTCTTAGAGAAGAAGTTACAGGTCTGTGAGAGCCAGAAATCCTGCTTGTTTGTAGGTGACCAAATACTTATTTTCCACCATAATTTGCAAATAAATTCATTAAAAATCCTACAGTGTGATTTTCTGGATTTTTTTTTCTCATTTTGTCTGTCATAATTGAAAATGATGAAAATTACAGGCCTCTCATCTTTTTAAGTGGGAGAACTTGCACAATTGGTGGCTGTCTGAATACTTTTTTTGCCCCACTGTATATTGCATTTTTTTGACAAATCAAAATGCTTCTTTGAGCATGCACTTCATATAGCCTAGGCCTATAGCCTAATATAGACTATGGATCATTTGATTGAGACCACACTAAATATAGGCGCACTTGATGTTGTGCGCCCAGCAGAGAATCAGGGATGAGTGGCAGCATCGGGCATATATTGAGCTATAACTAGTGTTGGGGTATGTTCCTTGTTGCTTGTCAATCATTGGCTTATTGGTGAAATCAGCAATCAGACAATATCTTCTTTAAGTAAATCAATCAAACCTTTCTTAATGCAATTGCAGACAGAAGTTGACAATGGAAACATAGCACGCATGTTTCAGAGTAAGTTCTGCAAAATTAAAAAGGTCAAAGTTGCTTTAATATGCTTTCAGTCAACCCCTAGTGATGTAACTGCCGACGTCAACATCTTCTACGCATGAGACCAAGCCCATGCATTTACAGTTATACAAACTTGCAGGAGAAAACAGTAGTCCAGTGTGTTCTAAGGGCTCAGCAGTAATGTTCCATTCCCGTGTGGCTTACAGTGGTATGTCTGACTTGTCTCTTATCTCTTTACTCCCCTGCAGGGTTCTGTCTATGTATCACTTTTAGCCTTGAGGCGCTTTCTCACAGACACTCTGTTATGACTACAATAACTCACACATCTCTCAGACCGTTTCTTATAAGAGACAGAGACTAGAAAAGAACTGTGGAACAGTATTAAAGCTTATAATGCATATATTGCTAATCTGTGGTCCAGGACCCTATAAATGTAGTGGGGTAGGGGTCTTATAGCCCTTCCCCTTCTATTAATACAACATAAGTATAATCAATTATTATAATCATTTGGTGCAGCCCCTATCATGACCCCAAGGTGACCCCCATCACTAGCAACTAATTCTAAAACACTGAGCAATACTGAGATGAGATGAGAGAAAAATAAACTACCTGGACTTATGGATCATCAAAGAGAATGATGCATTACACTCAGACTTATACACAAAGCCCATAGTGGTTGTGATTTTTTTTTAAAGATGAATAATCAATTTTGAGTTTGATGCAATGAATCATGTAAAAAGTAATGGAAGTAATCAAAATTGATGTTTTTTTCTTCTTCTCTCATTTTGATTTCAATTAAACCAATTGCAGGGATAGATGCCACTGCTTTTTTTCTGTAAGGGCAGACACATTGCACAGTATTCTATTTTTTAAAAATTATACCTTGATATGTGCAGATAGTATACATCCTCGTCTCCTCAAAATATTCTACCATGTAGCCAGTTATGCAGGGTTAAATGAATCTGTGGCCACCAGACAGATTGTATCAGCAATGCTAAAAAAATCACATATTAATTTCAAAATGAGAGGCTACAAGGACAAAACTCTTGATGCTGCAATGATGAAAATATCTCAAAAACCAAGAGAGGAATTACTAAAAACTCAACCAAAGAGGAAAAACAAAGCAACCGTCTTTTGCACTAAGTACACCAAGGGTTCGGAGAAAATTATGGCAGTCCTGAAAAAGCACTGGCATATTCTGCAATCAGACAACAAAAAAATTGCACACCTCTTCAAGGAACCCCCACTGGTGGTCTATAAGTGTGGTCGCAATATTAGAGATAGCTTGGTGAGATCTGACATACCCCGTGAGCCCACCCAGCCCACTTCTTCAGACACCCACATACCGGTTGAAAAATCCCTGTTAGGGGTGTCTTCTCATGCAAGACCAAGGGAGTAATCTATCTCATCACCTGTTCATGTGAAAAAGCCTACGTAGAACAAACTATTAAGACAATTAAAACAATGCATAGCTGAACACTGCAGCTCAATCAGGTGTAAGAACATTGCCTATCCAGTAGCAGCTCACTTTGTTGAAGCTACCCATCCAATCTCCCCCTCAAATACACAGGCATTGAGCATGTTGCTCTACCAAGGAGAGGAGGTAACATCGAGATCCTACTACTACAACGGGCGGCTTACTGGGTATTCTATCTAAATTTTGACCCCTAGTGGTCTGAATATTGACTTTGATCTCAGGCCCTTCTTATGAATAATTATTCCTTTTATGAACAAGTCTTAGAAATTGATATATTCTTTCTACAGCTTATTAGCATACCCCTAATATGTTACCCATGTTGATGATGCTTTTATGCATTGAGATTGAACCAAAAGATTACATGTAACAAATATGAAATGAAATACGAAACAATTAAATATGTGAAATTGAATTAAACAATAATGTATCTTGATGCTAATATTATGCACAATATTAAATTATGTTTCTATATGATAACAACAGCCAAATATATTTAACATGCCATAAACTATTGTTTTTTTTAACAGTTTCACTAATTAATTCTAAATGATTTAATCGTTATGACACACCCCTCACTATTGTCATTGGTTGCACTAATTGCCCTGTTTGTCTTCATAACCTGGTTCAAGTATTCATGACATTACCCTGAAGAAGGCACAGTGATGCCGAAACGTTGGTAAATACCCAATAAATTACTGGGAGTTTATATATGGAGTGTGCGACTCTCTTTATTTTGATAGTTTATTCGCCGTTAGTCAGCACCTCCACACAAACGAATCTTTCTGGGTGTGTGCCAGCTCATGTTTTTAATTCCAAACGTATTGTTCACCATATGTCTGCTGCAGAGGGACAAGTGAAGGCCATGAGAAAATTAGTTTCGATCAGACTCCCTACATAAAAAGGTGGAGAACAAGATACAAAGGAAAAGTACTAGTTTTGGCGCAAAAATAAGATTGCGTTATTGTCACAATGTTATGACATATCGTCAAAAATAATATCCCGATATGTACTGTAACTGTATCGATTGTTTTTACCCATCATTATGGAGTGGGTGGAGTAGAACGTGTTGCTGGGTATTTAGACCAGAGTCCCCCATAACACCATGTATAGGATTCTACAGACCCCACTGAGTATTCCCAACACAAACTTTACATCGGCACATATAATACTTTTTTCTCTGTAAACCAATATGTATTTCACACACAGTGTAGTGCATTGTGGGCATTTATTGAACTTTGGAAATATGTTTGAAACCCCCATTTAATGCAAATGTCACTTAAAAATGAACAAGTATGAACCATTGTTGATGTTTTGACAATCCTTTTTCATAAACAATATCATGAATAAATACAGGTTAATGACACTTTTCTACTATTACGTGGGAGACTTTTATTTTTAACGTTTTCCAAAATTCCGTGAACGGATGTACTTTTCAAATGTTGCTGATGAGACGCTGGTCCAGTCTGGGACCTCAAAAACAGCTGGAATCTGGAACTGAGCCTAGAAAATAGTCGAAGACAAAACCTGGGCATTAGCTAACTGAGCTAAAAGGTATTGTAAACGAAAACAATTATTTGTTATAATATTATATATTAAGCTATATGAAATCGTGTTTGTTGAATACTTGTGTAGCTATCTGCAATCCCTCTTTTTGATGACCCGATTCGTTTCCAACTGCTCGCTAGCTAACGTTAGCTAAAATGCTAACCTGCTTGCCTTGAGATGCTGGAGTCGATGGTCATTCCACAGAATGGTGATACTTGCTCAATTAGCTAGCAGTCAGACCTTTTTTTCCCATGTCAAATGTTCACTGCCTATACTGCATGTTAATTAGCTTGCTAGTTAGGCATTTAACGTTTGATGTAACTAACGTTAGCTAGCTATTTGTTTTCCAAATGCCAGCCAGCCATCAAGCTAGCTAGCTAACTAGGGACTCCCTAAAAACACATCACTTCGTACGAAGATATTTTCTTAGCAGGTTCGGGAAATATTTTTCGCTTACTACAAGCTTCACTCCGTTGATCTACGTGGGTGGAGTGGGATTTTTGTAGTAGGAGACACCTTTTGGTAGTGTGCAACTGCAGCCTGCAATTCGGGGCGTTGCTGCATGTTCAGCAATGCCCCCCGTCGAGCATCCCATTGGTTCCTTCATGAACACCGCCCATCGAGCGCCCGCATTTGTTCCTCAATGACTGCCAAGGTGTCGCCCGACAATGACTAGGGCGACACCATGTCCTAGCTAGCTACCCCCCCTCCCTACCGAAAATTGTAATTTATTTTAGACTGGTCTAAAGTAGCATGATATGAAGGAAATGTAGTCTATTTCAAAAGAACAGAATAGCTTACTCTGAGTTGTCCTTATGTTAGGTCCTGATCTGACTTTGCCAAATAGCTGTGGGCTACTCTAGTTCATTTAGCAGACAAGATTTGCTTAGAATTCTGTGGCATTATTTTATAGCATGAAGAATGAGAAAAAAGAAGAAACCCAAACACTGCTCTTGATAGTATCACTGCTCTTTAATAAGCTTTACTTATCGTCAGTGTTTTCTAGAATACAATTGAAGGATACAATTGGACAAATCTGAATAAAATAGAAAGGATATTTTCTCCAAGCGATTTGAGGGATTGCGCACATACGGCTATTTTGTGTTGAGCGGTGAACAAAGAAATGGGTGTTGATGTGTGCTTAATTTAGAGTTAATAATGTAACTTTAGTTGTTCTACAAATGTTGGGCTATATGTTTTGATGTTTAATACATTGTAAGGCTGCATGATGCGACTCTAATGATGATTTGAAAAAAGTTGCTTGAAAGGCATGAGCTCTGCTTAGTTTTTTTTGCGCAGGCTGTACACACTTCATCAGTCACTCATTCACAATTTGACAAACACTTGATAATGCCTAGAATTTCACGGCAGCATCCCCTTTGTGTGGCCATAATGCACCCTAAAAGAATCCATGCCTTTTGCAGCCAGTGGCCGTTGTGCCCTTCTCCCTGAGTGCTGTGTGCTCGGTAGCACCTCACTAACATGGCTCTCCATCATGTGATCGGATCTTTCTCACAGGTACAAGTGAAGACAGACACATCAGGGACGCAACTGCGGGCGTCCTTATACAATTCCGGGGTGCATATTGAAGATATTGGAAGAACTTTCCACATTTACTTTTCGTCAGCCAACAAGATGAGTAGGCCTAACGGACAGCAAAAGCCCTAGCCCATGTCAATCTGTATCCCCCATAGTACAAAACTCAACCTATTCTGTGTGAGAGAAACATTTCCAAACATAGTCTGGGATAGTTGCAGGATGCGACAGGTCCTAAATTAATATAACCGCTAGCATCAAAAAACATTAATTACGCAATGTGGCTGACACAACAGATCATAATGTTTAGCTTAAAATGTTGATAAACTACAGTGCCTTGCGAAAGTATTCGGCCCCCTTGAACTTTGCAACCTTTTGCCACATTTCAGGCTTCAAACATAAAGATATAAAACTGTATTTTTTTGTGAAGAATCAACAACAAGTGGGACACAATCATGAAGTGGAACGACATTTATTGGATATTTCAAACTTTTTTAACAAATCAAAAACTGAAAAATTGGGCGTGCAAAATTATTCAGCCCCCTTAAGTTAATACTTTGTAGCGCCACCTTTTGCTGCGATTACAGCTGTAAGTCGCTTGGGGTATGTCTCTATCAGTTTTGCACATCGAGAGACTGAAATTTTTTCCCATTCCTCCTTGCAAAACAGCTCGAGCTCAGTGAGGTTGGATGGAGAGCATTTGTGAACAACAGTTTTCAGTTCTTTCCACAGATTCTCGATTGGAATCAGGTCTGGACTTTGACTTGGCCATTCTAACACCTGGATATGTTTATTTTTGAACCATTCCATTGTAGATTTTGCTTTATGTTTTGGATCATTGTCTTGTTGGAAGACAAATCTCCGTCCCAGTCTCAGGTCTTTTGCAGACTCCATCAGGTTTTCTTCCAGAATGGTCCTGTATTTGGCTCCATCCATCTTCCCATCAATTTTAACCATCTTCCCTGTCCCTGCTGAAGAAAAGCAGGCCCAAACTATGATGCTGCCACCATCATGTTTGACAGTGGGGATGGTGTGTTCAGGGTGATGAGCTGTGTTGCTTTTACGCCAAACATAACGTTTTGCATTGTTGCCAAAAAGTTCAATTTTGGTTTCATCTGACCAGAGCACCTTCTTCCACATGTTTGGTGTGTCTCCCAGGTGGCTTGTGGCAAACTTTAAACGACACTTTTTATGGATATCTTTAAGAAATGGCTTTCTTCTTGTCACTCTTCCATAAAGGCCAGATTTGTGCAATATACGACTGATTGTTGTCCTATGGACAGAGTCTCCCACCTCAGCTGTAGATCTCTGCAGTTCATCCAGAGTGATCATGGGCCTCTTGGCTGCATCTCTGATCAGTCTTCTCCTTGTATGAGCTGAAAGTTTAGAGGGACGGCCAGGTCTTGGTAGATTTGCAGTGGTCTGATACTCCTTCCATTTCAATATTATCGCTTGCACAGTGCTCCTTGGGATGTTTAAAGCTTGGGAAATCTTTTGTATCCAAATCCGGCTTTAAACTTCTTCACAACAGTATCTCGGACCTGCCTGGTGTGTTCCTTGTTCTTCATGATGCTCTCTGCGCTTTTAACGGACCTCTGAGACTATCACAGTGCAGGTGCATTTATACGGAGACTTGATTACACACAGGTGGATTGTATTTATCATCATTAGTCATTTAGGTCAACATTGGATCATTCAGAGATCCTCACTGAACTTCTGGAGAGAGTTTGCTGCACTGAAAGTAAAGGGGGCTGAATAATTTTGCACGCCCAATTTTTCAGTTTTTGATTTGTTAAAAAAGTTTGAAATATCCAATAAATGTCGTTCCACTTCATGATTGTGTCCCACTTGTTGTTGATTCTTCACAAAAAAATACAGTTTTATATCTTTATGTTTGAAGCCTGAAATGTGGCAAAAGGTCGCAAAGTTCAAGGGGGCTGAATACTTTCGCAATGCACTGTATTAGGCTACTTCTTCACATAAGCTCAGCAATGAGCACATAGCAGTAGGCTATAAGCGCAAATGTTCCATTAGTGGGAAAACACCATTCTCAAAAGTGACCGCAAATGCAATTATGCATGTAATGCTTTTATTTAGGGATGGACCAGTATGACATTTTTTGGCCGATACGGATATCTGATATTTTCCTTGCCAAAAATACCCGATAACCGATATTAACATGTTTAGCGGACTTTTAAGCATTCTAGTATAGTTGAAACACACACACTGACCAAAAAGTTATTTTGTTGGCATTAACCTAGGTCCCCATCACCAGTCAAACATAATCAAAACTTATTTATTTCACAAAACTTGCTGTGCTGTTTCGTTGTTCATTTGTTCAGTCATTTCATTCTCAACCAGGATTTCATCATACATGTCAAGCAGTGAAGTTTCAGGTCTGTCTGTCCGTGGCCTCTCTTCCTCGGTGCGCACTGTCACTGTGTCCGTTTCCATCTTGTCCAGCTGTGTATGTAACATTTCACGTAAACCCCGTTTCTTGTCTGCATCGAAGTAGCGGTCCTTGTACCTAGCATCGAGCATGGTGGCGACACAGTAAAGAGGCTCAGAGAGAAAACCACCTAATCGCTCGTTCACAGCCTCGAGTACTTTTGTAAGTTTTAACCCCACGTCTGTGTCGACAGTATTGTTGAGCAGGCGTTTCAATGAGAGGGTATCACGTCTGCTGCAGACGCTGTTGATTAGCTTATTTCTCGAGTCAGTTGTTCGAATGGCGCTAGGAGTGTGTTTATGTTTCAAACATAAACACAAGCTAGACATCGGGCCAATATTGGCATTTTTAGCTAATATCGTCCAATTCCGATATATGCTCACCAATTATATTGTGCATCCCTACTTTATGAAAGACAATTTTCCACCCCCATGCTAGTGGCTAATGCTTAGAAATGATAATCCCAGATGTTGTGTATCGCTTTGAGCCAATCAGGTTGCAGTCTGTTGTTTACCCAAGACTGAATATAAGGCGCAACATCAGAAGGTAGCATTCCTAGACATTAGCCACTCTAGCACGGTGGTGAAAATGGTGTTTCATAAAGAAAGTATGCCAGTTTTTCTCTGCCTTCTCCCCGTTATAAAGCTAGTTAAGGAGGAATATGATGCCCCACTGGGGACACGAGTCTATTACTGGGAATGCACATTGAGCCTTGGCTTCCCAGGCTAACCCAGTTTGATTTGATTTGCTGCTTGTGTATTCATTCATATATATCAGCTAAAAATAGAATGTTATCATGTTTTGGTCACAGAGTAAAAAAGCACATGGCTAGGTTTACTGTTTGAACAGTCCTTGAGATTATATTTGGTTAGTAATGCAAAATAGGCTACTTTGATGACTAGCCCATAGATCAGATCAAGGAACCAAGCGACAACACTGCCCCTTCAGCTGCGGAAGGAATGTAGTAACATACTCAGGTAGTAAGAGTATGTTGAATGCCGAAGCATATGACCCTTTACTTGACCTCAGCCTAATTCTCCTAACCTGCTACTTAAATTCTATTAACATGTTACGAAACAGTCACTTTTGGTCATAGCTGTATTGAAGTGGCATGTTTTAGGCTATTCCAGCTTGGGAACGGGACTTGGCGGTTATTACTAATTACCACAGCCACAGAATAAAAATGGTCTATATTGTAAAAATGTATGAAAACAAACATGATTTTTGGTCTTAATTTAAAGTTAGGGTTAGGCATACAGTTAACAGTGTGGTTAAGGTCAGGCTTAAGATCAGATTTTATGAAGCAACATTTTTGAAATAGACAGGGTTTATGACTTTATGGCTGTGGTAACTAGTGACGACCAGATTTAGCCTAGATAGCGTACTAGCCTGGGCAGCCGGTAGTGTGCGCTATAGATAGTGGAGATCCATAGCGCCCATTAGCGGCTTTCCAGGCGCCGAAGAACATGGCTGTTGTTTTACATTCTCCCAACCAGTTGTGCTATTTTTTTGTTGTTTTTTTTGCGTTGTGTAACTTATTTCTTAACTTATTGTGTACATAATGTTGCTGCTGGCAACATCCGCATCGAACTAAAGGCTGAACTAAAGAGCTGCCACTTTCAAGGAGCAGGAGCCTAATCCGGGCGCTAAGAAATCCCGCTATGCCCTCAGATGAGCCATCAAACAAGCAAAGCGTCAATACAGGATTAAGATTGAATCCTACTACACCGGCTCTGACGCTCGTTGGATGTGGCAGAGAACGTCGCTCAGAACCCAAAACAGCCAGAGGAATATCCGCCATTTTGGAGTCAACAAAGTTAGAAACAACACCATAAATATTAATTTACCTTTGATGATTTTCATTAGAAGGCACTCCCAGGAATCCCAGTTCGACAATAAATGACTGATTTGTTCCATAAAGTTCCATCATTTATGTCCAAATAGTCACTTGTTGTTAGCGTGTTCAGCCCAGTCATCCATCTTCATGAGGCGCAGGCACTTCGTCCAGACAAAAACTCGAAATGTTCCGTTGCAGTCCTTTAGAAACATGTCAAACGATGTATGGAATCAATCTTTAGGATGTGTTTAACATAAAACATCAATAATATTCCAACCGGAGAATTCCTTTGTCTTCAGAAAAGCACTGGAACGAGAGGTAACTCTGTCGGGAGCGAGCGTCATGAGACCAAGGCACTCTGCCAGACCACTGACTCAGAGGTCTCATGAGCCCCTCCTTTATAGTAGAATCCTCCATTCAAGTTTCTAAAGACGATTGACATCTAGTGGAAGCCATAGGAAGTGCAACTTTATCCATATCGCAATGTGTATTCGGTAGGCCAAGCTTTGAAAAACTACAAACCTCAGATGTCCCACTTCCTGGTTGGATTTTTCTCAGGTTTTCGCCTGCCACATGAGTTCTGTTATACTCACAGACATCATTCAAACAGTTTTAGAAACTTCAGAGTGTTTTCTATCCAATACTAATAATAATATGCATATGTTAGCATCTTGGACATAATAGGAGGCAGTTCACTCTGGGCACACTATTCATCCAAAAGTGAAAATGCTGCCCCCTATCCCAAAAAGGTTAACACCAACGGGGCTGTAGTGGAGTGGGTTGAGCGTTTTCAAGTTCCTTGCTGTCCACATCACCAACGAACTATCATGGTCCAAACATACCAAGACAGTTGTGAAGAGGGCACGACAAAACCTTTTAAATCTCAGGAGACTAAAAAGATTTGGCATGGGTCCCCAGATCCTCAAAAGGTTTTACAGCTGCACCATCGAGAGCATCCTGACCGGTTGCATCACCGCCTGGTATGGCAACTACTCGGCATCTGAACGTAAGGCGCTACAGAGGGTAGTGCGAATGGCCCAGTACATTACTGGGGCCAAGCGTCCTGCCATCCAGGACCTATATAATAGGTGGTGTCAGAGAAAAGCCCATAAAATTGTCAGCGACTACTGTCACTCAAGTCATAGACAGTTTTCTTTGCTACCGCATGGCAAGCGGTACAGGAGCGCCAAGTCTAGGACCAAGAGGCTCCTCAACAGCATCTACCCCCAAGCTATAAGACTGCTGAACAATTAATAAAATCATCACTGAACAATTTACATTGACCACCCCCTCCCTCCCTCATTGTTCATTGTCTATGCATAGTCACTTCACCTCCATGTACAAATTACCTCAACTAACCTGATCCCACACACTGACTCAATACCGGTGCCCCCTGTATATAACCTCATTAGTTATCCTTATTGTGTTACTTTTTTATTATTAAAAAAAGCTTAACTTCTTGTTAATCCAGCTGCCAGATTTCAAAAAGGCTTTACAGCGAAAGCACACCATGCGATTATCTGAGAACAGCGCCCCGCACACAAAAGCATTTTGAAAAACAATGTCAACCAGGCAGGTGCGCCACGAAAGTCAGAAATAGAGATTGAAATAAATGCCTTAGCTTTGAAGATCTTCTTCTGTTGGCACTCCAAAACGTCCCAGTTACATCACAAATGGTCCTTCGACAAAGTCCTTCTTTATATCCCCAAAAACCCAGTTTAGCTGGCGGACTTCATTCAATAATCCACCGGTTTCCCTCATTCAAAATGCATACAAAATGAATCCCAAATGTTACCAATAAACTTCTCCAAACAAGTCAAACAACGTTTATAATCAAACCTCAGGTACCCTAATATGTAAATAAACGATCAAATTTAAGACGCATGTGACAGAGTTTGATTTGTAGCCCATTAACTAACCTAAAGTAGCAGACATAAAATAAACGCCTGAATCTAGATCTCCTTCATACTGGTCTTGACTAGTATGTTTTCTTCTGCACTGTTCAATCGAACCAGTAAATGTAGAGGAGGAATTAAGATGTGTCACCTTGTTAATGTCCAAAAGCAGAAGTTGTGTCATAAGCTTGCTTTTCACTTCCCCTGAAAACCGGAACATCCGATTGTTGGAGACGCGGCAGCCATAGCCCATAAACCTAGCTAATTATTGTTGCTAATTTGGTTAAGGAAACAAAAATATAATTGCACCTTTTATACTTATATTCAATCTGGGGTTCATATTCAGTGATCTTTTAAATTCTTGATATGTAGTGCATTCAGAAAGTATTTTTTCCACATTATCTCATATGTATTAAATAGATGTTTTTCCTTCACCAATCTTCAAACAATAACCGTAATGACAAAGCAGAAACATGTTTTTAGAAACATTTACGCATTTATATTAAAAAAAAACATATCACATTTGCATAAGTATTCAGGCCCTTTACTCAGTACTTTGTTGAAACACCTTTGGCAGCGATTACAGCCTTGAATCTTCTTGGCTATGACTCTACAAGCTTGGCACACCTGTATATGGTGTGCCATTCTTCTCTGCAGATCCTCTCCAGCTCTGTCAGGTTGGATGGGATGCGTCGCTGCACAGCTATTCTCAGGTCTCTCCAGAGATGTTCGATCGGGTTCAAGTCCGGGCTCTGGCTGGGCCACTCAAGGACATTCAGAGACTTGTCCCAAAGCCACTCCTACGTGTTCTTGGCTTTGTGCTTAAGGTCTTTGTCCTGTCCTGAGGTCCTAACCTGCTCCAGGGCGCTCTTCATCAAGGATCTCTCTGTGCATTGCTCTGTTCATCTTTCCCTCGACTAGTCTACCAGTCCCTGCCGCTGAAATACATCCCCACAGCATGATGCTGCCACCACCATGCTTCACCGTAGGGATGTTGCCAAGTTTCCTCCAGATGTGTCTCTTGACATTCAGGCCAAAGAGTTCAATCTTGGTTTCATTTATCGGACCAGAGAATCTTGTTTCTCATGGTCTGAGATTCCTTTTAGGTGCCTTTTGGCAAACTCCTAGCGGGCTCACTGCGGTGGCGATCTGCGTTCTCCTTTTGGCGCATCACAGCCTGCTGAAGGTGAACACGGACAGCTTCCCATGTCTCCTCTGCGCGCCTGAACCAGTCGTCCACCGCAGGAACCTCGGTCTGACTCTGATGTCAAGGCGCCAGAACCGGCTGGTACCCCAGTACGCACTGGAAGGGAGAGAGGATAGTGGAGGAGTGGCGAAGTGAGTTCTGTGCCATCTCAGCCCAGGGCACAAAGCCGCCCACTCCCGCGGCCGGTCCTGGCAATAGGTCCGCAGATACCTTCCCACATCCTGGTTTACTCTCTCCACCTGCCCATTACGCTCGGGGTAAAACCCTGAAGTAAGGCTGATCGAGACCCCCAGACGTTCCATGAACGCCTTCCAGACCCTAGACGTGAACTGGGGACCTCGATCAGACACTATATCCTCAGTTACCCTGTAGTGCCGGAAGAGGTGCTTAACCTGTCTACGATACTGGTTCCCAATTGGGGATCAACCCTCCCACGTTCAGCTGAAACAGTGGCGCATGGAACGCAAAAATATTCTTAAAAATATTTAACCTCCACACATTAACAAGTCCAATAGCTCAAATGAAAGATAAACACCTTGTTCATCTAGCCAGCAAGATTTCAGATTTCTAAAATGTTTTACGGCGAAAACATAGCACATATATATGTAAAACCACCACCAGACACAGCTCATTTCAATAGCCAAAACATGCAATCAACAAACGCAGGATTAAAAAATAAATCGCTCACTAACCTTTTGAAAATCTTCATCAGATGACAGTAATATGACATATTACACAGTACATATTTTTTTTTCCCAATAATATGCCATTTATATCCATAAATGTCCATTTACAGTGAGTTCACCTTCAGAAATTACTCAAAAATGCCCGCAGGAAATCTATGTATCGCGGCAAGATAACGTAAATAGACATCATAAACTTTGACTAAATATACATGTTCTACATATAGTTAGAAAGATACACTGCTTCTTTATGCAACCGCTGTGTTAGATTTATTTTTAACGTTACAGAAATCGCACACTATTCCATATGCTGAGACAGCGCTCAGTTCCAAGCTACATTTCCACGTAATGTTGGAGTCAACAGAAACACAGATTTAAGCATAAATATTCCCTTACCTTCGATGGTCTTCGTTCAGAATGTTCTGGAAGGCTTCATACTTACCCAATACATCGTTTGGTTTCAAGTCTTGCGTCTTTGTATTAGCTACTGCTAATAACATCAGCTGAAATGCACCCAAAACGTCCTCTGGTCCGGATAAGTTGCGCATCAAAACTTCAAAATTACACATTATATGTCGACTAAACAGGTCAAACTAAGTGCAGAAGCAAGCTTTATGATGTTTTAGACATGCAAAACAAACTTCAATTCAATCGGCCATCGTCTGCCCTTCTCTTGAGTGCTGGAAACAAAGGAATGGCTGGGACCAATTCGCGCCCATACGCACAGCCTATTCTCTCGTGGCACGCACTAATTTCACTCCCATAGGGTCAATTCTCGCGGGATTTGAACGATTCAAAGCTCTAATGAAAGAGGACATCTAGCGGAAGAGATAGAAAGTGTCCCCAGAATCATAGCTGGTTGGGAAGGGTGGGGGCCATGACGTCAAAGTTGCTCCAACTTTCATGGCCACAAAAACTAGTTTGGAAGAATGCCTGCCCTGTGAGTTCTGCTATACTTACAGACATAATTCCAACGGTTTTAGAATCTTTAGAGTGTTTTCTATCCAATAATAATTTTTATTTGCATATATTAGCAATTTTTGACAGATTTTTTTTCCAGTTTACTAGGGGTACCCAATCTCTCCAAAGGGGGCGTATGTCTGCCATATCCTTAACAGGTTTTAAACAAGGCCTTCGCAGTCTGTAGGGCCGTAGGGAGACCGTGCAGAGGGATGAGACGACAGGACTTAGAGAAACGATCCACAACGACCAGGATCGTGGTGTTACCCTGTGAGAGTGGAAGATCGATCAGAAAATCCACCGACAGGTGCGACCAAGACCGTTGTGGAACGGGTAAGGGGTGTAGCTTACCTCTGGGCAGGTGCCTAGGAACCTTACACTGGGCGCACACCGAGCTGGAGGAAACATGAATCCTCACGTCCTTAGCCAAGGTAGACCACCAGTACCTCCCCCTCAAACAGCGCACTGTCCAACCGATCCCAGGATAATCAGAGGGTGACGTGTGGGCCCAATAGATCAACCGGTCACGAACAGCAGACGATACATACAGACGCCCAGTGGGACACTGGCAGGGAGCGAGCTCTGCACGTAACGCCTGCTCAATGTCCGTGTCCAGCTCCCACACTACCGGCTCCACCAGGCAGGAGGCGTGGAGTATGAGAGTGGGATCCATGGGCCACTCCTCTGTGTCATACAGCCGAGACAATACGTCTGCCTTCACGTTCTGGGAGCCTGGTCTGTAGTAAAGGGTAAACACAAAATGGGTGAAAAACATGGCCCACCTTGCCTGGCGAGGGATCAGTCTCCTCACCGCCCAGATGTACTCCAGATTACGGTGGTCAATCCAGATGAGAAAAGGGTGTCTAGCCCCAACAAGCCAATGTCTCCACACCTTCAAGGCCTTGATGACATCCAACAGCTCCCGGTTTCCCGCGTCATAGTTTCACTCTGTTGGGCTGAACTTCTTCGAGAAGAAGGCACAGGGGCGGCGCTTCGGTGGCTTACCCGAGCCCTGAGAGAGCACAACTCCTATCCCAGCCTCGGATGCGTCCATCTCCACTATGAACGCCAAAGAGGGATCTGGATGGGCCAGCATGGAAGCCGAGGTGAACAGAGCCCTCAGGTGACTAAAAGCCCTGTCCGCCTCAACTGACTTCTGCAAGCGTACCGAGCCCCCCTTCAGCAGTGAGGTAATGGGAGCCATTACCTGACCAAAACCCTGGATAAACCTCCGGTAGTAGTTGGCAAACCCTAAGAACCGCTGCACCTCCTTTACCGTGGTTGGAGTCGGCCAATTACACACGGCTGAAATGCGGTTACTAGAGCGAGAGCCAAATCGGCATGTTCAGGGGGAATGCGCATGGTGGAGACCTGGTCTGGACTCTCCATCGTAGTAGCACCAATAGAAACCCCTAAACACCTCCCCGAGCACTCTCACGACCACCCCGTGAGAGCCCTCTGTGGCCAAGAAACAGTGGGGTTATGACAAGCTAACCAGGGTAGGCCTAGCACCACGGGAAATGCAGGAGAGTCAATAAGGAAGAGAGTAATTCTCTCCTTGTGACCCCCCCTGCGTCACCATGCACAGAGGAGCGGTGACCTCCCTAATCAACCCTGACCCTAATGGTCGACTATCTAAGGCGTGAACGGGGAAGGGCACAGCCACGGGAACAATGGGGATCCCTAAACTATGGGCGAACGCTCTATCAATAAAATTCCCAGCCGCGCCTGAATCGACGAGCGCCTTATGCTGGGAATGCGGGGAAAACTCAGGGAAAGTGACATACATATGTTTGTGTACAACAGAGGGCTCTGGGTCAGAATGGTGCCGGCTCACATGGGGTAGCACCAGAGCCAATATACTGGTTAACTATTATGCATATAGCAACAAAGGGAAAGGTGCCAATTCTACAGGACACTGAAGATTGTTTCAGAACTGCGGACAGCGACCATATCCAAAATAATATTTGATTTATTAGTGTAGCACCATTATTTTTACATAATACAACCTTATACAATTTCAGTATCACATGTCTTACAGTGATGGGCTTTGCCATCCCCGCAGCCTCCGCAATAGATTAGTCCATTGAGACAGGTGCGAATCAGACGGGTGTCTTGTGCACCATGAAAAAGTAATGATAATTGCGACTGCTTGACTAAAGAAATCTGTCGACCAACAGCCTATCGACCTATCGTTTAGGGTCAACCCTAAACACTGCACAGCTAGTCACATTACGTTGAACAGTCTAAGTGAGTCACCTAAAGGATTTAGCCTGTAGACATTGATCAGCTGTGTTGGGTGACTTTTGGATCGAGACAGTTCAAACAGCCACTCTAGGTCATAGAAACTTGGTCATCACAGATTTGCAGGAAGTGGCCTATAGTCAATAGTGTGTCCCAAATGGCATCCTATTGCCTATATAGTACCCTATGGGCCCTGTTCAAAAGTAGTGCACGCAATATGGAAAAGGGTGCTATTTAAGACACGGTCCAGATCTATAAATCACAAAGTTGTCTTTACTTAGGCTGTAAATGAATGTGGAATGCTAATATCAGGCTTTATCAAACAGGTTGCTTCTCACTAGGGTGTCAAGAATAATGCTGACTGAAGATGGATGCTCCTGAGTACTTGGATTTGGATGAGATTGACTTCACTGATGATTCAGTGGTGAGTAAAAGTCCAAAACTCAGGTTGTTCTACAGTAAATAGTTACACACCATCTGGCTATGCCAGGGGATGTAATATAGTCTATGGGGCAGTTTCCTGGACACAGATTAAACCTAATCTCCATTGAGTTTGCTTTTTAGTCCAGGGCTAGTCTTAATCTGTGTCGTCTGGGGAAACCACCTCTATATGGAGTACTTTCTAGGCTACAGTTGGCTAAATTAATATTTCAATGTAATAAGCACTTATAGACAAACATGTTGATGGTCTCTTCCCTGTAAAAGTATTCTGTGACATCCTTGAAGAACATTCCAGAGCTGTCCAGAAGAAACGATGGTCAGGGAGAAGAAAGACAAGGTGTGGCTATTATTGCAAATGTATTTTTTTATAAATGAATGTCTTATTATTTTGTAGCACTACAGGTAGCCTAAATGGCAGATAGAAACGTTTTTGTTTTATTTTACCATCTTTAGCCCCAGCCATCAACTGGAGCCGTGGTGTGTCGTCACATAGTGGCGGTGGAATCAAGCCGACCGGCATCGCCGACGTCCACAGCAAATTCCGGCCTGTGAAGAGGGTCTCGCCACTCAAACATCAACCGGAGACCTCTGACAACGAGAGTGACAACGAGGCTCAGGCTCACAATGGGGAAGGCAGCAGCAAAGAAGAAGCCTCAGACAAAACACCTGCAGCCTGCGAAGGCCAGGGATTTAAAGCCAAGAGCCTGGGAACCGGAGGAGCTCTTTTTGGGGAGCTGGAGCACTACGACCTGGACATGGATGAGATACTGGACGTGCCTTACATTAAATCCAGCCAACATGTCTCTACTCTTCCCAGAGTTCCCCATGACAAAAGGACGGTGGGCGGCGGTGGCAACGCCAGTGACAGGTGCCACGGCGTTAAGGCCTCAACACTTACCCACCCTGAGAGCCTTGCAAGTGTAACCCAGTACTGTATGCTTTCGCCCGTCAAATGGTCCGATATGAGGAAGTTGAAATCTCTGGACCCGGACAATCACCGGCCACCCGCTGGGGGCTATGACCACTCCACACCAGGATCACTTAGCAGTTCCTCTGCCTCAGACATGGATAAACTTTTAGCCAACAGGGCCTACCCAGAGACACAGGCACACAAGACAGGGACTGACACCCCTGGGAGCAGCCAGGCTATGATGTTCCCCCTCCAGGGCTGTGCTGGGTCTAGGCAGGACAGCAGTAAGACCTGGAACGGTACAAGACTGCACGGAGAGTGTGATGACGAGACCAAGAAATCCCAGAACATCATCAATATCATCCGAGAGGGGCAGATCTCTCTGTTGGTAAGTCAACAGTATGGGGGAAAGCCATAGCAATATAGTTGTAGGCTATATGAACAATACCATTTTGTATCAGCAACTCACTGAGTGTTATTCCTGGTGTTCTCTGTCCATAGCCTCACCTGGCCGCTGATAACCTGGAGATGATCCAGGACGAGGAGGGGAACAACCTGCTCCACATCTCTGCGTCCCAGGGCCACGCTGACTGCCTGCAGCACCTCACCTCCCTCATGGGAGAGGACTGCCTCAACGAGCGCAACAACCACCAGCTTACACCTGCTGGGCTCGGGGTGAAGGTGAGTGAGGGGTTAGAGGACGGGTGAGAGAGAACTTAACTTGTGGACATTGCGAGTCAACCATGTCCAATGATGTCCACCTACCATGTCAACCAAGGCAGACGTCTAGGTTTCATTCTAAATGGCACCCTATGGGCCCTAGTCTAAGGTACTGCGCTATATAGTGAAAAGGGTGCCATTTGGAACGAATGCCTACTAGAGTTGGTTGTTAGTTAAGACCTTGATATTCCTGTGGGGATAGATGACACCATGTCTCCGGCTGTGCAAGTCTGGGTTTTGGATACTTATCTGTATTTTTCTCATTTACCCTCTTTCATTCCTTGTCTTCAATAAAAGAGCATCAGGACAGTGTCTATATCAAACTGATCTACAGAATAACTTGTGCATGTTTGTGTGCGTGCAGAACGGCCATTTGGAGTGTGTGCGCTGGATGGTGAGTGAGACGGAGGCCATCGCTGAGCTAAGCTGTAGCCGAGAGCACCCCAGTCTCATCCACTACGCAGCCCGCTACGGACAGGTGAGGGAGACAGACGCACACCGTTTTATAACCCTATCATTGGGGAAATATAACTATTAGAATTAGAACTATTAGAATTTTAGCAACCATGAAATGGCGGAGCGATTTCTGCGTAGTGCATCTTTTAAGTGTGGAAATTAGAGGTCGACCGATTATAATTTTTCAACGCCGATACCGATTATTGGAGGACCAAAAAAGCCGATGCCGATTTAAATAAAATATGTAAAAGTACAACGTTTGAGTTCCTTGCTCAGAACATGAGAACATATGAAAGTTGGTGGTTCCTTTTAACATGAGACTTCAATATTCCAAGGTAAGGGGTTTTAGGTTGTAGTTAATATAGTATTTATAGGACCATTTCTCTCGATACCATTTGTATTTAATTAACCTTTGACTATGGGATGTTCTTATAGGCACTATAGTATTGCCAGTGTAACAGTATAGCTTCCGTCCCTCTCCTCACCCCTACCTAGGCTCGAACCAGGAACACATCGACAACAGCCACACTCGAAGCAGCGTTACCCATCGCTCCACAAAAGCCGCGACCCTTGCAGAGCAAGGGGAGTAACTACTCCAAGTCTCAGCGAGTGACGTTTGAAACGCTATTAGCGCACACCCAGCTAACTAGCTAGCCATTTCACATTGGTTACACCAGCCATTAGGCTGATAGGCTTGAAGTCATAAACGGCGCTGTGCTTGCGAAGAGCTGCTGGCAAAACACACGACAGTGCTGTTTGAATGAATGCTTACGAGGCTGCTGCTGCCTACCATCGCTCAGTCAGACTGCTTTATCAAATCATAGACTTAATTATAACATAATAACACACAGAAATACGAGCCTTTGGTCATTAATATGGTCGAATCCAGAAACTATCATTTCAGAAACAAAACGTTTATTTCAGTGAAATACTTAACCGTTCGGTATTTTATCTAACGGGTGGCATCCCTAAGTCTAAATATTCTTGTTACATTGCACAACCTTCAATGTTATGTCATAATTACGTAAAATTCTGGCAAATTAGTTCGCAATGAGCCAGGCTGCCCAAACTGTTGCATATACACTGACTCTGCGTGCAATGAACGCAAGAGAGATGACACAATTTCAGCTGGTTAATATTGCCTGCTAACCTGGATTTCTTTTAGCTAAATATGCAGGTTTAAAAATATTTACTTCTTTGTATTGATTTTAAGAAAGGCATTGGTGTTTATGGTTAGGTACAAGTCGTCCAACGATTGTGCTTTTTTCACAAATGCGCTTTTGTTAAATCATCCCCCAGCGTTGCATCGATTATATGCAACGCAGGACACGCTAGATAAACGAGTAATATCATCAACCATGTGTAGTTATAACTAGTGATTATGTTTGATTGATTTGTTTTTTATAAGATAAGTTTAATGCTAGCTAGCAACTTACCTTGGCTTCTACTGCATTTGTGTAACAGGCAGGCTCCTCGTGGAGTGCAATGAGAGGCAGGTGGTTAGAGCGTTGGACTAGTTAACTGTAAGGTTGCAAGATTGGATCCCCCGAGCTGACAAGGTGAAAATCTGTCATTCTGCCCCTGAACAAGGCAGTTAACCCACCGTTCCTAGGCCGTCATTGAAAATAAGAATGTGTTCTTAACTGACTTGCCTAGTTAAATAAAGGTATCAAATTAAATAATTAAAAACTGCAAAATCGGCACCCAAAAATACAGATTTCCGATTGTTACGAAAACTTGAAATCAGCCCTAATTAATCGGCCATTCCGATTAATCGGTCGACCTCTAGTGTAAATATATACAGTATATTGCAGTGTGGTCACCACTGCAGCATTTCTGTTACCGCAATATCTATCCACACTTAGTATTATATAGTATGACTTTTTAATCCCATTTTCTTTAATATTTTTTAGTGTATATTTTGTCCTTTTGGATGTTCATGATCTCTCTTTTAGGAAAAGGTTCTGCTGTGGCTGCTCCAATTCATGCAAGAGCAAGCCATTTCTCTGGACGAAGTGGACCAGTACGGAAACAGTGCAGTGCATGTAGCTGCTCAGTACGGCCATCTCACTTGCATTCAGGTATGTAGCCAATGTGGCTGTTGGAAAAGCATGGCGCCTTCGAACAAGGTATGGTAGTAGGTGCTAGGCGCACCGGTTTATGTCAAGAACTGAAATGCTGCTGGGTTTTTCATACTCAACTGTTTGCCGTGTGCTTCAAGAATGTTATTTTTGAAGATATTGATTCTTTGGCTCCCCAAAGAATATATATACAGTGGAGCAAAAAAGTATTTAGTCAGCCACCAATTGTGCAAGTTCTCCCACTTTAAAAATATGTGAGAGGCCTGTAATTTTCACCATAGGCACACTTTCAACTATGACAGACAAAATGAGAAAAAAAAATCCAGAAAATCACATTGTAGGATTTTTAATGAATTTATTTGCAAATTATGGTGGAAAATAAGTATTTGGTCACCTACAAACAAGCAAGATTTCTGGCTCTCACAGACCTGTAACTTCTTCTTTAAGAGGCTCCTCTGTCCTCCACTTGTTAACTGTATTATGGTGGTGAGGGTAGGCAACAACATTTCCACCCCGATGATTATCAACACTGGGGCCCCACAAGGGTGCGTTCTGAGCCCTCTCCTGTACTCCCTGTTCACCCACGACTGCGTGGCCACGCACGCCTCCAACTCAATCATCAAGTTTGCGGACGACACAACAGTGGTAGGCTTGATTACCAACAACGACGAGACGGCCTACAGGGAGGAGGTGAGGGCCCTCGGGAGTGTGGTGTCAGGAAAATAACCTCACACTCAACGTCAACAAAACTAAGGGGATGATTGTGGACTTCAGGAAACAGCAGAGGGAACACCCCCCTATCCACATCGATGGAACAGTAGTGGAGAGGGTAGTAAGTTTTAAGTTCCTCGGCGTACACATCACAGACAAACTGAATTGGTCCACCCACACAGACAGCATCGTGAAGAACCTCAGGAGGCTGAAGAAATTCGGCTTGTCACCAGAAGCACTCACAAACTTCTATCACCGCCTGGTACGGCAACTGCTCCGCCCACAACCGTAAGGCTCTCCAGAGGGTAGTGAGGTCTGCACAACGCATCACCGGGGGCAAACTACCTGCCCTCCAGGACACCTACACCACCCGATGTCACAGGAAGGCCATAAAGACCATCAAGGACAACAACCACCCGAGCCACTGCCTGTTCACCCCGCTATCATCCAGAAGGCGAGGTCAGTACAGGTGCATCAAAGCTGGGACCGAGAGACTGAAAAACAGCTTCTATCTCAAGGCCATCAGACTGTTAAACAGCCACCACTAACATTGAGTGGCTGCTGCCAACACACTGACTCAACTTCAGCCACTTTAATAATGGGAATTGATGGGAAATTGTGTAAAATATATCACTAGCCACTTTAAACAATGCTACCTAATATGTTTACATACCCTACATTATTCATCTCATATGTATATGTATATACTGTACTCTATATCATCTACTGCATCTTTATGTAATACATGTATCACTAGCCACTTTAACTATGCCACTTTGTTTACATACTCATCTCATATGTATATATTGCACTCAATACCATCTACTGTATCTTGCCTATGCCGCTCTGTACCATCACTCATTCATATATCTTTATGTACATATTCTTTATCCCCTTACACTTGTGTCTTTAAGGTAGTAGTTTTGGAATTGTTAGCTAGATTACTTGTTGGTTATTACTGCATTGTCGGAACTAGAAGCACAAGCATTTCGCTACACTCGCATTAACATCTGCTAACCATGTGTATGTGACAAATAAAATGTGATTTGATTTATTAATGGCACCTATTTGAACTTGTTATCAGTATAAAAGACACCTGTCCACAACCTCAAACAGTCACACTCCAAACTCCACTATGGCCAAGACCAAAGAGCTGTCAAAGGACACCAGAAACAAAATTGTAGACCTGCACCAGGCTGGGAAGACTGAATCTGCAATAGGTAAGCAGCTTGGTTTGAAGAAATCAACTGTGGGAGCAATTATTAGGAAATGGAAGACATACAAGACCACTGATAATCTCCCTCGATCTGGGGCTCCATGCAAGATCTCACCCCGTGGGGTCAAAATGATCACAAGAACGGTGAGCAAAAATCCCAGAACCACACGAGGGGACCTAGTGAATGACCTGCAGAGAGCTGGGACCAAAGTAACAAAGCCTACCATTAGTAACACACTACGCCGCTAGGGACTCAAATCCTGCAGTGCCAGACGTGTCCCCCTGCTTAAGCCAGTACATGTCCAGGCCCGTCTGAAGTTTGCTAGAGAGCATTTGGATGATCCAGAAGAAGATTGGGAGAATGTCATATGGTCAGATGAAACCAAAATATAACTTTTTGGTAAAAACTCAACTCGTCGTGTTTGGAGGACAAAGAATGCTGAGTTGCATCCAAAGAACACCATACCTACTGTGAAGCATGGGGGTGGAAACATCATGCTTTGGGGCTGTTTTTCTGCAAAGGGACCAGGACGACTGATCTGTGTAAAGGAAAGAATTAATGGGGCCATGTATCATGAGATTTTGAGTGAAAACCTCCTTCCATCAGCAAGGGCATTGAAGATGAAACGTGGCTGGGTCTTTCAGCATGACAATGATCCCAAACACACCGCCCGGGCAACGAAGGAGTGGCTTCGTAAGAAGCATTTCAAGGTCCTGGAGTGGCCTAGCCAGTCTCCAGATCTCAACCCCATAGAAAATATTTGGAGGGAGTTAAAAGTCCTTGTTGCCCAGCAACAGCTCCAAAACACTGCTCTAGAGGAGATCTGAATGGAGGAATGGGCCAAAATACCAGCAACAGCGTGTGAAAACATTGTGAAGACATACAGAAAACGTTTGACCTCTGTCATTGCCAACAAAGGGTATATAACAAAGTATTGAGAAACTTTTGTTATTGACCAAATACTTATTTTCCACCATAATTTTCAAATAAATTCATTAAAAATCCTACAATGTGATTTTCTGGATTTTTTTTCTCATTTTGTCTGGCATAGTTGAAGTGTACCTATGATGAAAATTACAGGCCTCTCTCATCTTTTTAAGTGGGAGAACTTGCACAATTGGTGGCTGACTAAATACTTTTTTTGCCCCACTGTATACATACTGAACAGAAATAGAAATGCAACATGCAACAATTTCAAAGATTTTACTGAGTAAGAAATGTATCCACTAGCCATTGTCTATGGATTTCACATGACTGGGCAGGGTAGCACAGCCATATTGGTGGGCCTGGGAGGGCATAGGCCAGGAGATGCTAAATATATTGATGTTAATTCATGTTCAATTACCGTGAGACCGGAAGTTATTTGCTTGACAATCACCGGCTGATAACATTTTGTGACTGCCGTAATGTCGTTATTAAAGATTGAAAAAAGCAAGGGGCCTAAACAGCTACTCTGGGGAATTCCTGATTCTATCTGGATTATGTTCCATTAAAGAACAACCTCTGTGTTCTGTTAGTCAAGTAACTCTTTATCCACATTATAGCAGGGGGTGTAAAGCAATAACACATACGTTTTTCCAGTAGCAGAATGATCGATAATGTTAACAACATGTCAACACCTCTAACAAGACAGCACCCACAATCATTTTATCAATTTCTCTCAGCCAATCATCAGTCATTTGTGTAAGTGCTGTGCTTGTTGCGTGTCCTTCCCTATAAGTTTGCTGAAAGTCTGTTGTCAATTTGTGTACGGTGAAATAGCATTGTATCTGGTCAAACACAATTTTTTCAAGAAGTTTACTAAGGGTTGGTAACAGGCTGATTGGTCAGCTATTTGAGCCAGTAAAGGGGGCTTTACTATTCTTGGGTAGCAGAATGACTTTAGCTTCCCTCCAAGCCTGAGGGAACACATTTTCTAGTAGGCTTAAATTAAAGATGTGGCAATATCGTCAGCTATGATCCTCAGTAATTTTCCATCCAGATTGTCAGACACCGGTGGCTTGTCATTGTTGATGGACAACAATACTTTTTTTACCTCTTCCACAATGACTTTATGGAGTTCAAAAATACAATTCTTGTCTTTCATAATTTGGTCCGATATACTCGGATGTGTAGTGGTCAGCATTTGTTGCTGGTATGTCATCCCCAAGTTTGCTTATCTTGCCAATGGAAAAAGTAATTAAAGTAGTTGGCAATATCAGTGGGCTTTGTGATGAATGAGCCATCTGATTCAATGATGGTGCCGAGTTGGCTTTTTTTTTTTTTTTTCATTTAAGGTGCCCCAAAGCTTTTTACTATCATTTTTTTTATATAATTTTTCTTTGTTTCATAAGTTTATTTTTTATTTACTTTAGTCACATGATTTCTTAATTTGTAGTACATTTGCCAACCAGACTTATTTGCCATACTTTTGCCTCATCCCTCTCAACCATACATTTTTTTTTTTACATTTACAGTTTTTACAGTCATTTTATTACTGGATGCATGCTTATTAGTAACTGGAATAAGCAATGTTGTAAATGTGTCAAGTGCAGCGTCTGGTTGTTCCTGGCTTGCTGAATCAACAGCAGGAAACAAATCAGGAGTTATATATCCGCTCATTCTATTGTGCCCTTGTCTATTAAAGAGAGGATCTGGAATTTTAGACTGTGCTTTTACAAAATAGAATGAGGATGCGGGGCCGGCTGTTGATTCAGCAAGCCAGACGTATCAAAGTACGGTCGGTGACCACATGAACTATGTTTCAGAGAGACAAGCTGGGCCTAGGAAACATTGAAAACACTGTTTTACTTTGTTTCTGCACTTCTATGTACGCTAGATAATACAGATTTCATTTGCATGTTTTGTTGTTAAACTAAGTTGTTTTAGAGGAAGAATACTGGACGATAAGGACATTTGTAAATGTACTTTTTGGATGTTTGCCCATCCGTTTGCACTAAATGCTTTCTGTACCATTTTCTTGAACAGCTATTCATTATTCTGGTAAGGCTTCAATGCCATTTCAGACACTACTAACAGCCGATAGGTCTTTGTTTGGAGCTCCTCCTACATGAACTGACAAAGCAGCATGTCTTTCTTTCCTCAGACCCTGGTGGAGTACGGCTCCAACGTCACCGTGCAGAACCAGGGCGGCGAGAGGCCTTCCCAGAGCGCCGAACGGCAGGGCCACACCACCTGCGCCCGCTACCTGGTGGTGGTGGAGACGTGCATGTCGCTGGCCTCCCAGGTGGTCAAGCTCACCAAGCAGCTCAACGAGTGAGTGGGAGGTTCCTGTCTGACTCTTTTGATCTGTCCCAAAAAGCATCCTATTGCATACATAGTGCACTACTTTTGACCAGAGGCCTATGGGTCCTGGTCAAAAGGAGTTCCCTATATAGGGAGCAGGGTGTTATTCAGGATGCGGCCTTTAACTCACCTCAGATTACTTGTTTTCTGAAATTATTCCCTATATAGTACTATTAGCAGAGTTCTGGATTTGAGTCACATGACTTGGACTCGAGTCTTGAGACTCGACTTAATAGAAAAGAAAATAACTTAATACTTGATTTGGACTCTCAAGACTTGAGACTGATGACTTGAAATTATCCGGCCAGGTTTTGTAACATTTTGTCACTCATTGTGGCACAGAGTCTCCGTGGATCACTCTCCATGCAGTCAGAGACAGTAGCCACAGCATCACCTTAGCAAAAAAGGCAACAGATTGGCTAGTGAAATTCACACTCGACCCTCACCCTCAACACAGGTCAGGTGAGCTAGCGAACAGATTGCTGATTTGCTGTACAGGTGCAGCGCAAACATGAAATGGTAGTGAGAGAGGATTGCCATAATAAATAAATATGCATCTCCCCAAAAAATTGGTGATCAAGAATATTAACTGCCGACAGCCTAGTGGTGAAGAACGTTGGGCCAGTAACAGAAAGGCTGTTGGTTCGAGTCCTCGAGCTGACTAGGTGAAAAATCTGTCTGCCCTTGAGCAAGGCACTTAACCCAAATTGCTCCTGTAAGTCGCTCTGGATAAGTGCATCTGTTAAGTAATTAAAATGTAAATGAAAGTTCACCAGCAATGGGGCATCAAGGAACAATTAATAGCATAGGCTTACTGGTCTTTTGGTATGTCAAAATTGCTTAAAATGTATAGTTTACTTATGAATCTTGCATTTGGAATTTGATGTTAAAATTCATTATTACTGTTGCGCAATTCTCGCCAGTGTAGAGAGCTTTGTTTTCTTGTTGAAATGGTTGCTGTTACTTTCACATGTTTTAAATGCATACATGGTAAATCTATATTTAATCTAATCCGACAATAATTGCTAGCGTTTCATCATTCCATGCCCGTACTGTTTATTGCAACACTTGGACTTTTCTGTTTGATACGATACATTTTAATTTAACATTTCTTACACTCTGAGGCGGCGCAAGGTTTATTGTTCACATGAGCGTTTGTGAGACTCATGTGGTGGAAGTTCTGTTTCTTTAATTCAATGTATCGTTTCTCATATTTCCCTGTTCATGTCGGAGTTCCGTGTGTCTGTGTCCTATGTCTCTGTCATTCTGGTTGCGCCCACCTCAGTGCCTATTCTAGGCTACGTGGACTGTGTGCCACACTTTGGAGTCAGTACGTTGCACAAGAGAGAATTATTGTTCCATGTATGAATGTTGATGAAATATTATTAATAATCAATAAGTCTGATGAAGACGTATGTACCATTGTTACAACACTTGTTACTCGAATAATAGGGACTTGGTCTCACCTCTGGCTATCAGTGCACTTCGTCTCTGGTCAGAAGTAGTGCACTACATGGGGAATAGGGTGCCATTTGGGATGCACAAAAACCTAGTCTTTACACCAATGTGGATAAAAATAAATAATAATTTCTTTAAAAGGGTGTAATAACCGCAGTATTTCAGAAAATGTACATTTTTAGCATGCAAACTTCTTCTATACAGCGTTTTGGAAATGGAGATGCACTGAGGATTTTTTGGAGGTTAATTTTTATGAATCAATGTTTTAAAAATGAAGATTTCCTTAGCTGGTTAATTTACCTTGAATGCATGTCAGTGTTATCATTATATATTGTTCCAAAAAATTTCAGACAAGCAACAAAGACGAATGCTCTACAGAATCAAGTTCAGCTACACCTGGATCCCTTAAAAGCAGAGGGAACTTTGCCACGATCGCCCAGGTCTGATCTTCCACCACATACTGTACTGTACACCATTCACCGTCTACACATTGATTACAAGCACGTACATGTAAATTAAATATTTCCAAATCAGTCATTTCTGTCTTTTTGATGATCAGCTCCCATGTCCCGTCTGTGGAGGCGTGGCCTGAGATGACCCTGACCGCAGAGGGGACCCCCGGGGATGGCCACTGGATCCTGAGGCAGAGGAGCGTCGACTCAGACACCGTCCTGCGCCAACTACTGGGTAAAGACATCTCAGACAAGGTGTGCACCAAGGAGAAGCTGTCCCTGGAGTTCCAGGAGGGCTCCAAAGCGGGGCCTCCTAGTCTGAACGGGGCCAACCCTGGGCCCCTGCGCAGGATGGGGGTGGTGGAAAGACGGGAGCTGAAGCTGGCCAGACTCAAGCAGATCATGCAGCGCTCTCTCAGCGAGTCCGACTCGGACACCTACCCCCCTGAAGAGGCCAAACATGGCCCCCCCCCAGGGGTGCGCCTAGAGAGACCCAGCCACCTGCCCATTGCAGAAAGCGAGGAACCTGTCGGCAGCCTGCATCTGGGCATGAAGAAGCACACATCGACCACTGAGCACAAGTCAGCTTTCGTCCTCAGCACCTCCAAGTCCATGGATGGATACCCCTCGCCCACATCGGACAAAAGCGAGCTTGACGCTGACGGGAAACCGGAGGCCGGTGGAGATTTCCCCGACTACAACAATGGACAAAAGATCACGACGAGCCCCAAAAGTGCACTCAAATCGCCTACCTCTCGAAGGAAGACCTCCCAGAACCTGAAACTGAGGGTGACCTTTGATGAGCAGGTGGTTCACAAGACGGGGCCACCAGAGAGTGAGCCGCCCAAGGGTTCCCACAGTAAAGAAGGAGCCGGAGGTAGGACTCCCACAGGGTCTGAGACGGTGAAGCGCCCGTTCGGGACATTCCGCTCCCTAATGGAATCGCTGAGTGGAAATCAGAACAGCAACAATAATAATGTCCAATCGTCTCCCTCTGTCAAACAGTCAAGCTGTGGTGTGTCCCAGGGCTCGCCTGGCAGGAAAACTGAGGTTAAAACCAGTCCATGTGGGCACTCCAAGGGCAAGAGCAAAGCTAGTGCTGTTTAGGGGCCTTTGTTTGCTTTTTTAAAGGACACAATAAAAAGTATTGTACTTTCTCTCACAGTATTTGATCAACTTGACAATTTATCTGTAACTGAAGTGTCCTCTGAAGTATCCAATACAATTGTATTAGAGTATGTATACTTATGCACACACAGTTATACCATTGGTAAAACAATCTGTGGTTTTTCTCATGCACTTAATGTGCACTAGCACAAAGCGTATACACTGAATTAAAAATATAAACGCAACATGCAACAATTTCAAAGATTTTACTGAGTTACTGTTCTTATAAGGAAATCACTCAATTGAAATGAATTCATTTGGCACTAATCTATGAATTTCACATGACTGGGAATAGAGATATGCATCTGTTGGTCACGGATACCTTTAAAAAAAGGGTAGGGGCGTGGATCTGGTTTAACCACAATTTGCCTCATGCAGTGTGACATCTCCTTCACATAGAGTTGATCAGGCAGTTGATTGTAGCCTGTGGAATGTTGTCCAACTCCTCTTCAATGGCTGTGCGAAGTTGCTGGAAATTGGCGGGACATGGAACATGCTGTCGATCCAGTGCATCCGAAACATGCTAAATGGGTGACATGTCTGGTGAGTATGCAGACCATGGAAGAACTGGGACAGCTTCCAGGAATTGTGTACAGACCCTTGCGACATGGGGCTGTTCATTATCATGCTGAAACATGAGGTGATGGCAGTGGATGAATGGCACGACAATGGGCCTCAGAATCTCGTCACGGTATCTGCATTCAACTGCCATCGATAAAATGCAGTTGTGTTCATTGTCCTTATCTTATGCCTGCCCATATAATAACCCCACCTCAACCATGGTGCACTGTTCACAACGTTGACATCAGCAAAACGCTCGCACACACAACACCATGCACAGCTGAAACCGGGATTCATCCGTGAAGAGCACACATCTCCAGCTTGCCAGTGGCCATCGAAGTTGAGCATGTGCTCACTGAAGTCGGTTACGACACCAAACTGCAGTCCGGTCAAGTCCCTAGTGAGGATGAGCATGCAGATGAGCTTCCCTGAGACGGTTTCTGACAGTTTGTGCTGAAACTCTTTAGTTGTGGGCTCCTGAGTGGCGCAGTGGTCTAAGGCACTGCATCTCAGTGCTAGAGGTGTCACTACAGACCCTGTTTCAATTCCAGGCTGTATCAAAACTGGCCGTGATTGGGAGTCCCATAGGGCGGCGCACAATTGTCCCAGCGCCGTTCTGGTTAGGGTTTGGCCAGGGTAGGTCGTCATTGTAAATAAGAATTTGTTCTTAACTGACTTGCCTAGTTAAGTAATGGTTAAATAAAAAACATCTGCTGCCGGGGTGGCTGATCTCAGATGATCCCACAGGTGAAGAAGCCGAACATGAAGGTCCTTGGCTGGCATGGTTACACATGGTCTGTGTTTTGTGAGGCGTACTGACAAATTCTCTAAAAGGACGTCAGAGGCGCCTTATGGTAAATAAATTAACAGTAAATTGTCAGGGAACAGCTCTAGTGGACATTCCTGCTTGCCAATTGTACGCTCCCTCAGAACTTGAAACATCTGTGGCATTGTGTTGCGTGACAACTGCGCATTTTAGTGAACTTTTGTCCCCAGCACAAGGTGCACCTGTGTAATGATCATGCTGTTTAATCAGCTTCTTGATATGCCTCCCCTGTAAGGTAGATGGATTATCTTGGCAAAGGGGAAATGCTCACTAACAAGGATGTAAACAAATTTGTGCTTTTTTTCTTCTTTTTTTTTAGAAATAAGTTTTTTGTGCATATGGAACATTTCTGGGATCTTTTATTTCAGCTGATGAAACATGAGACCAACACTACATTTTGCGTTTATGTTTTAGTTCAGTGTATTTGCAACCACTGTATATATTTAAAGCTTCCTTCACATCACTTCTAGTAATTCGTAGTTTCATTATCTATGCAGTGGTTGGTTATTGCCAATATTTGAGTTCCTGTCTGTATCAGTGACATGTATTGATGAGAGGTTTGAATGCAGTGATTTAATATAACCACACTTTGAGAATGAGGACACGTGTCCTTTTCTAATTATGATAGCATTGTTAGGGCTCTGGTGGAATATAAATGGTTGATCATGTTTTTTGTTCTTATCTTTGGTGTAACACACATTTTACAAAATGTCAAACGATGAATTTGACACTTCCTTCAGTACAAATGCAATAGTTGCTCTAGTCTATGTGCGGTGTTAAACCTAAAGTGTATTTTACATTTTGTAAATGAGTTGTTAGGTTTTGTATGCACAAAGACGGAATTAACCAAATGTTGATGATGCTTTGCGCCCTCCCACTAGTTACGACAAACTCTGAGCTGAAATAAACCATTACTTGTCTTCTGTCTCCTGTTTGTCTGTATGATTCTGTGGATTCAAAACAAGTCTGAAATTGTTACGGTTTGAAACATTACCTGGGTCATTCTCAGATGTTAGTCCAAATGCAGTCATGAGTCAGTATTGGCTCACCACAATCCATAATCAAGATAAAATGCCATCATGATGAGGTAATACAGAGTTATTACACATGTAATGTAAGTTGTGTCCCCCCAAGTATTCAATTCGAGTAACTTGATTTTCCTGTGCAGGGAATGTCTTGTGGGGTGTGGTTCATACAACAAAAATACAGTACATACAGGAACAGGAAATAAAGGAGTCCATTAAATTGAGCCCATTCAATCATTTCTTAGCAAGCATAGTTAAAGATGACTACTCTACGTTAAGGAGCCTGACAGGTTGGCATTTTTTTTATAGATACAACACATTGGGTTTATGCTGTTTTTTTAAACCCAATTCAACCAATAGATAGGCTGTATCAAAGTGTAATATGTCATTGGTTCGTTCTATTGAGATAGATCATTGAGACTGATGGGTTTAAATAAGATCATATATTTTTCATGGGGTGACACTTAAGACAATCTTTCAATATGGTTTGTTCAGACCTCAAAATGTATGTTAAAAACAAGAATAATGTCAGCTTGTTGTTATAGCCACTATACATGTTGTGGCTTCATGCTATCAGAAACACATTACTGTAACGTTATACGTCCACAATATGAAACATTTTCCATAGGTACACAATTAGCCTAACAATAATTCACAGATGTGAGTAGTGTCAATTGAATACATCCATAAAATGCATCAGTTTGGGAATCGGTTGAGAGACATTTTCATTTTATACCACAGGAGCAGATCGCAGTTCATGTTCCAAAAAACGAGCAATTTTTTGGTGAAGTTAAACTGACAAATTAGACCTCATTTATTGGACAACAGTTTGAGTCAATATCCCAGGGAGCCATTCCACACCTTTGAAGACCCAGGGAGTTTAATTGGGTGATGGTGTGAGAGGAAACGTTTAAGCATGGGGCGCCAGGCCTGGTGTGCAACATGAAAATGGAGGAGACAAGCACTTGATTTGACAAGGGGAGTCATATATAGATTTTTGTGTCCATTGTTTTGGCTTATTTGTGTGTGCTTTACTCAGTCAATCAAATATAATTGACACCACTGGGCTCTGTTGTTTCTGGGATGACAGCAGTAAATGCCAGTGGAAAAAAACGCTAGGAGGAAACTTCTCCCTGTGAAGGATGGGAAAAGGTTTCTGCCTGGCCTGTGACAATCTTTCACCCGTCAACAGCATTAATTGATGTAATGGCAGAGATGATGGATACTAATAAATGCAACCTTTGAAAAAAGGTAATTGTATTGCTCACATGCATGCTGGTTGAACCTGGGAGCCGGTAAACAATGATACATCACAAAAGCCCCACGTATTATTTTGTTCATGGCATAGGAACAACTTGAAAAGCACATTTTTGTAAGACACAGTTTTGTACATACACAAGCAAACACATTTGCATGTAAAGAGATTGGAAAACAAATAATGAAAGTATCCAGCATTCACTCGTTGTATTGCATGGAGTTTGTTATTTTATAGATTTGCTCACAATAAGACATTTGCAACTTAATATCGTATATGGTTAGTCATTGTTGCATTATATTAAGATAGCAAATGGCCATCTACTCATTCAGAGAAATGCTTGGTATCCAGTAGGGTAGATTGTTCCTTCCACAGTGTACCAGAAGAGGGAAGCATTGCTGTTCAAGTTGCACCACATGCAAAAAGACCAAATAACAGCAGCATTCATTCTCTTAGTACTGTTTTACATCTTGTAACTCACAAACCAAAGCCATTTTGTTTATCTCAACATTTATTTGCTTATATTATTTACCTGTGCTGTCAAAAGCTGTCATCTTTATCCAGCAATGAACAGGTAGTCTTTAAAAGCAATTTTATTCTTACTTAAAGACATTTTGAGAATGAAAAATTAGGTGGAACCTGAAAGTCCAGTGATTTTCAATCAGGCTCCAAAAGTCTTAGGCCACATGGACGAATTGTCTGTTGGTATATTGAAGTCATTAAATAAGGGTTATCCACAAAGAAAAGGAGTTAGGTCTTGTCTCTGTGCCGTATTAAACATATACCCGGTATATTGCTATAGTATAGTATGTTTAAAGTAATTCTACACTCAAAACGTTAATGCAATCCTCCCAAAAATGTGCATGCCAGCAGTCAAGTTTTCAATATAGAGCATGTTCATAACAGAGCAAAAACTCTTATGATGATGCAAACTCTAATGAACCTCCAAATGTATAAGTTATGTATAATTTATGTATGCTAAAAACATTAAGTGATTGGTAATAACGTAATAATCATAACTATTTTAATATACATAACCAGAGAGTAAGAAAACATAATTTGCAAATAAAAATATATTTTTTTCATATTCATGGAAGAAAGAATAATGGCTATTTGGTTTTTAAGCGAGTGCTATTTTGGAATTAGAAAGCAGCACCATTCACACTCCGTATTTGGACTGGAATGCTTGGGTTTTTAAGTTATTCCTGATGGACCCCTTATAAACATACCACACATTACATAGTGTATATTTGACTTATGTGGGCATGAGACTGGTATGCATCAAATGTGTTTTAGAAATACACTGCAAAACAGGGGTCATCTGGCAGATGTATATTACAACTACTATTTAACTGTCTGAAAATACCTCATGAGCACATCCTGAAATTGTAATGTCAACTTTTTGATTTGCATTAGTGAGGAGGAAATAGATAATAGAGAATGTTATCTTTCCCTTTTTTACAGCATTAATAATGATGCTTGTTTGTAGAGCACCTTGTAAATCATAACAACATGAAGTCTGTCAACACAGCCACTAGAGACAGGCAGCTCATTGTTAATCCCTAGTCCCCGGAGATGGCTCCAGACCAAACATGGGCCTGTCCCAAATGGCACCCTAGGCTATTCCCTATATAGTGCAGTACTTTAGACTAGAGCTCTATGGGTCCTGGTCAAAATTAGTGCGCTACACAGGGAATAGGGTGCCATTTAGGACACATCCCATAATAGTAAAACACTCTATTTAACATCTCAAAGGGGCAATCCAGAATTTGAAAAACAACAAAGCGGTGACCTCACCCCTTGATTTGGTAAACAGCTGTGGGATGAGGCTGAAGAAATGTAACCACTCTCAAATTTTTAAACAGAGCTATTGAAGCAAGGACTTACCATCCATGAGAATTATTAGAATTATTAGAATTATTTTTAGCCATGCTTTAAGTTTGTTTACAATCACATTGCTTACAAATGATGCAGTAAAACAATCTTATATTTTAGGTTCTGATGGCGAACGACAGTTGAACTGAGCTCATGAGGCGTTTATAAATTATATTCTTCAAGAATCAATGGCTGTATATCATTAATTTATGCGTCCAAAAATGTATCTACCAATCCCAGATTGCTCCTTTAATAACAGTCACACAGAAGAGGAGAAGAGGGCAAATAATGGTCACCCAACGAATTAAAGATTGAAATGTGAAAATAGCATCAGTAGAAGATCATGATAAACAAATGGGTTTTTATTGCAGTTTACATATTTTGGAAGTTGCAACATATGCTACCCATTTTCCCTTTGGAAGAGAGAGAGAGAGGAAAACATTTTATGTACATACAGTACAGTGTTGCAGCACAGTATGAAGTCAAGTATGTGTTGAAATATGTGTGTAGTGGGCATCCCTTGAATTATGTAATGATAATCTCTCATGGACATATCTACGTAAACATAACTGGTACCGGTAGAATATGTTGGGAAGGAATGGGATGCGTGGGATAACGAGCAGCAGCAGTTCCGGTGTTTGAATTTTTCAGCACTGGTTATTTGGACAAATTACGGTTTTGCAGGTGTTAGCATCTTTCGAATTTCGGAAGCGGATGGGACATTCGGCCCATAAACAAAGAGATAGGGTGGAGCTCTTTGTTCTGGTTACACTCCTTGTTCTAGCATCTCTTCTCTTAACATATGGACCCGTAACTTAATCGGGCAGCTGACCAATTACGGAGACTTTAAGGGTTTAACCGAGATTACTGTAATGATAACAATAGATTGGATTTATTTTGTGTATTTACGTGTTTAGTACTTTACTTTGTAATGGGGAATTTACCTCATCCACCACCAATGGTGTGCATACCTGGTTGATACAACTGTGCACAGCTGCCATTGGAGAGAATAGAGAAAACAATAGCTGCTGTCATATTCAGAGAGATTGTCAAATTATTCCTTATAGATGGTACCTATGTCTGTCAGTCCACTGAGTGTCCGTACAGAGTGGTGTTCTTGTACTGCTAGAAATTACCCTTGACCTGCTGTCAGGCTGCTTGCCTGCCTGAGAACTCCTTCTCAAACAAGTAGCTGACAGGTATTCTGGAAACAATACAACTCAATCTTAAAAAATATATTTCCCAAAAACTTCTGTAGCTGTTTTTATCTCAACGTCCTTTCTTACTCTAATACTTTCCCATTCCAATTGTAAAAAATAAAACGTTTTTCAGCAAAAGTCTATTTCTCAAGCAAGAATTTTTGCTAGGACTGTCTGGGAGTGGTCTGAGTGAGGAGCCTAATTGGAGGGGCCAAATGGGAGGGATATGTAACCTGAAAACGATGGTGTTATTGGCAGAGGTTTCGAATTCTCTTTGTTATTGGTCTATGAACTTATACTGCCTGGGGATGTCACCCAGCAAGTCAAAACTCCACACATGCCAAACCTACAGGATTAGAAGGTCCTGTGTAAATTATATTTTCAACCAGCAACTATCAGGAAATAACACTGATCACATTTTTCACACATTTAGTGTTAGTTACATGTATAGGATACAAATCACAGGAAAAACCAATTTGATTGCACTGGGCCTTTAAAGAGTACTTCTGTCATCTATCCTATGCTGTCTGTCTGTCTCACTTTGTGTTGCAAGCCACTTTATTCACCCAAATGCTTTTCTATGTTGTCATTTCATGAAAGCAGTTCCAGTTAGGACAACTCTTCCCACTGACTCAATCTGCAGTGTGTACAGATTCCTCACATTACCATTTCCTGAAAGACACACATTTCTTGAAATTTCTAATGTAAAAGTTATGAAAGAACAAAGCATGACTAATTGTATACTTTCTGGGCTGTTTTCCCAGACACCGATTAAGACTAGTCCTGGAAGGCACTTTCAATGAAGATTCTCCATCGAAAATGATTTTTATTCCAGGACTATAGGCTTAACTTGGGTCTGGGACATCAGCTCCAGTAGTTTTACAAATTATATCCTTTGTAGTGGACTTCAAGTACAGTGCAGTCTTGAGGTCCTGCAATACTGAGTTTTATAAAACATTATCATGCTTACGAACAGAAAGAAAAAGCTTACTCCATTACTGGGCATCCTTTACCATAACCAGGAGTTATATTGACGGAGGAAAGGTGACGGTTCCACCACCTTCTATTTCTGAAAACTATTATGAAAGAGAGTTATTTGCTGCCTAAAGCCTACCAGTGTTTCCCAAATGGATCAGTCAGGAGCCAGCCAGCCAATTCCTCTTGGGTCCTCCTGGTTTGGGTGTGGCAAGAAATATGGTTAGAGAACCACTGACCTAGTCCCACTTTGAAAATTGTGCCTTGGTTTATGATTAGAAATTATTCAATTTCTAGGACATAGGGAAATCTATAGCCTGGTCCCAGATATGTTTGTGCTTGATGACAAGGAGTTGACATTATTGCACGAACCGATCTGGGATTAGATTAGGTAATCTAGTGTTAAAAAATTGTGATGAGTTCTTATTAAACAGAAGGGGAAATGTCTACAAGTGCAACCAATGATCCAAGGAGAACCCTCTTTATTCTAACATCCAGTCATTATTCAACTTCTTTATCATGCCCTGGATTTATTATTTTCCTATTAGATTGTAGCCTAATATTTCCGGGGCTGCACTTTCATTGTGTATGTCACACTGTGCTTCAACCCACTCCAATGCCATAGTCGGATGGGCCCAGCATACATTTATTGGAATGCAATGGCTCCTTTAACCTATTCCATTGATTGGTGAGTGTCTCCCATTAAAGCTCAGAAGTGTGTCCACGGAGAAAGGAATAAGAAGTCCCTCAATGCCGGCCTGCCTCCCTACCAGGCCCTGCCCTCAGGGGAGTGGCGGCTTCACCAGCGCTTCATTTAGGCCTGTGTTCTCTTAGCCACCTTATTTGCTGTAAATAGCAGCTCATTATCGCGGGGCAGACAAGTGCACTGTCGTTACAGCTCGATGCCTGCGTTCAGCCCGTCTGCGATTCTGGACTGGGGGGTCTAGGGGGTTGAGGGTGCAGGGAGTGGGGGATGGTGTCTCGTGCGGCCCTATCTTGGGCTCTCAAACTGTCAGGGTTCAATGCGAGAGTTTAGTTTGTGGATTTAAAACATTTTGTCACCCTATCCTGTTGCATCCCGGCAAATGACTTTTACAGTTGTCATTTAGTTAGAGACAGATGTGGTCGCAGTTTTCTTAAGTCACCCATAGTCCTGTGCGATGCAATTCATCCAACACGGTTTTATACTTCTTTAGTTAATAGCCTAGTCACCCTATTTTGTGACATCAATAAAATAATCTCCCCATCTCTCTTTGTATCTTGTTGGAACATGTCTCCCATACTGCTGATGTGATATGTGACACAATGGATTAGACAAGGTAATGGAAACCTCCCATGTTTCTAAGCATTCTCTGTAAAGTTATGTCAAGATGTCTTCACCAATACATTGTCTGAAGAGATATTCCAACTTTTTACACAGAGTAGCCTAGCTAGTATCTTCTACAAGTAATCCTATGCCTATCTTTATCATGAGTGGCAAAACCTTTAAAATATATAACACAAACTAGCATAGAGGTAGGTGTATAGTAATGTGTATAAACTGTGATCAAACATCTACAGCAAGTCTTTGTGTCTGGGTATAACATCCCTTATTCATCAATGAGCCATTTCTGTGTAAAAAGTGGTAAATGTAAAATGTATTTACATTGCAATTATATTACAGTATAGGTACACATAATTACAGTGCAGGTATACTGTAGGCCTATTTACATTGTTACTGTACACATAGTAGATCTGCAGGCCTTTTAGAAGCCCATTTTCCATAGGCAAGGTTCCGAAGAGTGTGCAAAGTTACTGCGGAAATTAAATAGGTCCATTTCTTTCAATTGCTCTCTAGCTAGTGATACTGGAAATACATAAATATCATGTGAGCAGTGTTAGGGAAGGTACTCTGAAAATATACACTGAACAAAAATATAAACGCAACATGTAAAGTGTTGGTCCTGTTTCAAAAGCTCCTTGAAAATGTTCCATACGCACAAAAAGCGTATTTCTGAGGCCCATTGTGAGGCCCTTTTTTTTTATTTTAAAGGTATATGTGACCAACAGATGCATTCATTTTTCTTCACCTTTATATAACTCTGTAAGCAAGTCAGTTATGAACAAATTCTTATTTACAATGACGACCTACACCAGCCAAACCCTCCCCTTACCCGGATGACGCTGCGCCTGCCGTTCAAGGCCGGTTGTGAAACAGCCTGGGATCAAACCAGGGTCTGTAGTGACACCTCTAGCACTGAGATGCAGTGCCTTAGACCACTGCGCCACTCGGGAGACCCTAGAATGTATTACCAGTTTCAATTTTTTTATATATTTTTTTCACCTTTATTTAACCAGGTAGGCTAGTTGAGAACAAGTTCTCATTTGCAACTGCAACCTGGCCAAGATAAAGCATAGCAGTGTGAACAGACAACACAGAGTTACACATGGAGTAAACAATTAACAAGTCAATAACACAGTAGGAAAAAAAAGAGGGTCTATACATTGTGTGCAAAAGGCATGAGTAGGTAGGCGAATAATTACAATTTTGCAGATTAACACTGGAGTGATAAATGATCAGATGGTCATGTACAGGTAGAGATATTGGTGTGCAAAAGAGCAGAAAAGTAAATAAATATAAACAGTATGGGGATGAGGTAGGTAAAATTGGGTGGGCTATTTACCGATAGACTATGTACAGCTGCAGCGATCGGTTAGCTGCTCAGATAGCAGATGTTTGAAGTTGGTGAGGGAGATAAAAGTCTCCAAATTCAGCGATTTTTGCAATTCGTTCCAGTCACAGGCAGCAGAGAACTGGAAGGAAAGGCGGCCAAATGAGGTGTTGGCTTTAGGGATGATCAGTGAGATACACCTGCTGGAGCGTGTGCTACGGGTGGGTGTTGCCATCGTGACCAGTGAACTGAGATAAGGCGGAGCTTTACCTAGCATGGACTTGTAGATGACCTGGAGCCAGTGGGTCTGGCGACGAATATGTAGCGAGGGCCAGCCGACTAGAGCATACAGGTCGCAGTGGTGGGTGGTATAAGGTGCTTTAGTAACAAAACGGATGGCACTGTGATAAACTGCATCCAGTTTGCCGAGTAGAGTATTGGAAGCTAATTTGTAGGTGACATCGCCAAAGTCGAGGATCGGTAGGATAGTTAGTTTTACTAGGGTAAGTTTGGCGGTGTGAGTGAAGGAGGCTTTGTTGCGGAATAGAAAGCCGACTCTAGATTTGATTTTAGATTGGAGATGTTTGATATGAGTCTGGAAGGAGAGTTTACAGTCTAGCCAGACACCTAGGTACTTATAGATGTCCACATATTCTAGGTCGGAACCATCCAGGGTGGTGATGCTAGTCGGGCGTGCGGGTGCAGGCAACGAACGGTTGAAAAGCATGCATTTGGTTTTACTAGCGTTTAAGAGCAGTTGGAGGCCACGGAAGGAGTGTTGTATGGCATTGAAGCTCGTTTGGAGGTAAGATAGCAGTGTCCAAGAACAGGCCGGAAGTATACAGAATGGTGTCGTCTGCATAGAGGTGGATCAGGGAATCGCCCGCAGCAAGAGCAACATCATTGATATATACAGAGAAAAGAGTGGGCCCGAGAATTGAACCCTGTGGCACCCCCATAGAGACTGCCAGAGGACCGGACAGCATGCCCTCCGATTTGACACACTGAACTCTGTCTGCAAAGTAGTTGGTGAACTAGGCAAGGCAGTCATCAGAAAAACCGAGGCTACTGAGTCTGCCGATAAGAATATGGTGATTGACAGAGTCGAAAGCCTTGGCAAGGTCGATGAAGACGGCTGCACTGTACTGTCTTTTATCGATGGCGGTTATGATATCGTTTAGTACCTTGAGCGTGGCTGAGGTGCACCCGTGACCGGCTCGGAAAACAGATTGCACAGCGAAGGTACGGTGGGATTCGAGATGGTCAGTGACCTGTTTGTTGACTTGGCTTTTGAAGACCTTAGATAGGCAGGATGGATATAGGTCTGTAACAGTTTGTGTCCAGGTTGTCTCCCCCTTTGAAGAGGGGGATGATTGCGGCAGCTTTCCAATCCTTGGGGATCTGAGATGATATGAAAGAGAGGTTGAACAGGCTGGTAATAGGGGTTGCGACAATGGCAGCGGATAGTTTCAGAGATAGAGGGTCCAGATTGTCAAGCCCAGCTGATTTGTACGGGTCCAGGTTTTGCAACTCTTTCAGAACATCTGCTATCTGTGAAATCCAGAGATTAGGGCCTAATCCTAATTTATTTATTTATTTCAATTGACTGATTTCTTCACATGAACTCAGTAAAATCAATTAAATTGTTGCATGTTGCGTTTATATTTTTGTTCAGTATAGTTTACCAAGCTATCTATCAAATGTATTCATAAAGCCCTTTTTATATCCGCCGATGTCACAAAGTGCTATATCGAAACCCATCTTAAAACACCAAACCACAAGCAATGCAGATGTAGAAGCACAGTGACTAGGGAAAACTGCCTAGAAAGGCAGGAACCTAGGAAGAAACCTAGAGAGGAACCAGGCTCTGAGGGGTGGCCAGTCATCTTCTGGCTGTGCTGGGTGGAGATAACAGTACACAGCCAAGATGTTCAAACATTCATAGATGACCAGCAGGGTCAAATAATAATAATCACAGGGGTTGTGGAGGGTGCAGCAGGTCAGCACCTCAGGAGTAAATGTCAGTTGGCTTTTCATAGCCTATCATTCAGAGTTAGAGACAGCAGGTGCGGTAGAGAGAGTCGAAAACAGCATGTCCGGGACAAGGTAGCACGTCTGGTGAACAGGTCGGGGTTCCATAGCCGCAGGCAGAACAGTTGAAACTGGAGCAGCAGCACAACCAGGTGGACTGGAGTCATCAGGCCAGGTAGTCCTGAGGCATGGTCCTAGGGTTCAGGTCCTCAGAGAAGAGAGAGAGAGAATTACCATCTACCAATTACTTTACACTGAAAGAAGTTTAGCTACACTAAATCTACCCTTAAAAAGTGACAGTTCCGGATTTATCTACTTCCCCAGAGTTAGATGAACTCACAGATACCATGTTTATGTCTCTACATCCAGTAATAAGGAAGTTAGAAGTAGTTGTGTGAGCCAATGACAATGACTGGAATTCTGTTATCTACTAGCATGCTAGCAATTACTATAGAATCAGTTTAAGAAAATTATTATTTACTTAACCAAAGTTACTTTGAAAAAAGAAGTTCACTAGATCCAAACTACTTTGTGAAAAACTGTAAATCTTAAATTTCATAGACTACAAATTGCAAGAACATATCACTTTAGGGTCATATGTTAACAATGTATTAAACACTAAAACAATGTGTCAAGTGGGAATTAGGCAGGTCTGATGCCGAAAAAGAAAGGAAATGACTGCCTACTTAATCCATATTCTCTTGCCTTTTAGCAAAATAACTAGTGTGTAGTTCCAGTAGTTAGCTACACCTTTACACGGCAAAACAATTTGTATTAACTACTGAAACCAGATTTGAATTTAGTTCAACTACTGCAAAATGTAGTTAAATTACTAGTTGAATTACATGTAATGTTACTTCACTTCACCCAAACACTGCACTTGGTCATCGTCCTTTTCGTCATCAGCATAAACTAAATGAGTTACTGCGACCAGAGCGAAATATGATCTCCATGAAAGCGCCAGCTGTCACAAGACTAAATCAAAGATGATATATTATATGGACAAGAGAGCCAAGTGACAGCTCTAAACAATGAACATACACGCCCTCAATTGAAGAAGGGCGAGATCAGGGGTGACTATTCTAGCCAATGAGAGGGCAGATACGCTTGTGAACAACAGGTACAACTGTCGTGGTCGTTTTTCTCAAAGTTGCCGTAATGCCACGTACATTTCCTTATATCAGTACAAAAGTATTCTGTTACAAACTTCTATTCGGTCAAATAAGCCTCACGTAATTCAACACTCACTCGTGTACCTCGATACAAACAGGGCATAGTTTACGCGGACAGATTTTTGGGCGGAGTAAATGCTCTCGCTTCGCCTCTTCCTCTCTGACTAAACTGTTCCTGTGAGTCACATGACAACTAGCGAACCTCCTGACTCCTTTCTGTCGATTGTTTTCTTACTCGGATATTATTGCTAAAGGAAGATGGCTGCGGAGATGGAACCGCCACCACTGGGAGATGCAGGACAGACTGACTTCAGGGAAATAGAAGATGGAGAAGGCTTTTTTGTCAGTACTGTCACTATACTAGAGGTAAGAGTGATCCGAGGCCGAGGTTTGAAAGCAACTAGGGGCTTGATGCTCATTGATACAGTACTAGACGACAAGTAAGTCAGGCGACCTTCCGTTGTTGTGAGCTAGATGCTGCTAGGCTTATGACATGGTTGTGCTTCGGGTGTTAGTTTCTTTAAATGAAAATCATGCAACAAAGTAGCCACTACAGTTTATTATAATCATGAATGATAATCTGTAGCCAGCTCACTATCCTGATGATGGCCAATAACGCATACTGGGAGGGGGTTTGTTCTTGAGATTCAGCCGTGCGTCAGAAAAACGCAGGACATCTGCGCTGTTTACTGGTTTCCGGGTTTTCAATAGATCAGGGGATAATCACATGTGTGGTACGATTTTAATTTCATATTATTTGTTTAAAATGAGATAAACCAACAATGGGACACTAATTGGAGTTCTACAAACATTAGCTTGGTCTTTAGCCGAATTTGTTGCTGTGCAATTTATATTTGATATTAGTTATTTAACAGACGGTTTTATGCTCTTAGTTGTAAAATGCTAAAAGCCTAATATTCTACAAACGTTTAGAAATATCTCTTTGGAATATTACCAATTATGGGAGAGTGCACGAGCCCAATCCTAGAAGTTGACTCGCTCTCTGAAATGTAGACCATAATCTCTCCGTCAGTCATACATTTCCCTTGTGAGCTGTGAATTTACAGGTGTAAGTCAGGTGTGTGTTTATTGCATAATGGTCCTTGGAAATTTCCAATAAACAAATGAAAAATGAACATACATGTTAACTAAGTGGACCTCTTTCTGCACTTTTAAGTGGAGTGGGACTAAGGTTAAGAGTAGTCTCCATTGACCGCTGCCTCACCCCCCCCCCCACACACACAATTTTTATATATATATATTATTTTTATTTTTTTATTAATGTTCTGTCATATCTTTTCTACTATCAAGGAAGTGGTAGGTTTTTGCCCCAACCTAGTTTGGTAACTTTTACTTTTCAAAAGCTAAAAATGTTGATTGAATGTGAAGCCTGAAGGCCCATCAGATAAGACACTTACAGCTTCATTGTGCAACATGATCTGGATGTGTGCAGCAAAAGTTCAACATTCACCTTTTGCTACCCTTTCCGTCAAGCCATCTACGCGTGCCATTTGATGCATACGTTTGATAAATCCAACCTATGCACTACACAGAATGCAACTCTCTGCAACGCAATGCTGCAAGGCAAACGCAGCATTCCTTTGGAAATGAATGTACTTCTGGTGTACCAAAACGCAATGACACTGTATGTGTGATCGAGGCCTCATTAACATGTTACACCTACAGCGTCATTCTGTGAATGTCGGAACTTTTGCTGCACACATCCAGATCATGCTGCATACCATTTTGCGCAAACACGCTGTAAGTGTGATCGAGGCATACGGCTTTGCTGCTGCTGTTTTTTCGCCTGTGGTGGACTTTAATTTTGAACTCAGCAGCAAACAAACATTGATGCCAAGGAGAGTTTCCTGCTTTCTCTTATCCTGTGCTGAGTAGTAGGTGGAGGAAACCTCCCATTATCAGTCCCACTTCCGCTCCTTTCTCCTTAGCTCAGCTTTTATTTACGTACACTCTAAAGTGTTCTTGAATTGTGACGGTGTCTTTTACTTTTAGTTTTGTACACCAACTGAAAATAACATTTTTGGTTATTGAAAATAAATTTCACAGCGGTTTAGATGGCACAATGATACTCTACATTATACATGGCTTTTAATTTTTTTTTTTTTATCACAAACTGAAATTAGGCAAACTATTAGAATTTGAGCAACCAGGAAATTGAGTGTTCTGCATATTGCACCTTTTAAATTAATTTAAAACAATATTTTACTGCCCATTATGATTCCTCCTTTTTACAGTATGGTTGCTCATATCCTATTTCATTGGAACCTGACATGTGTTTTTTTTGTGTTACTTTCCAATAAAATAATGTTGTCATCTGAGGACGTGATGATGCAACAGTTTCAGTTTTTGTACTTAGTTCCTGTAGGCCCATATGCTAGTTTGTTTCCAACATGTCACATAATAGACCTATACTGAAATTCATTGTTTTTTAAGTTAACATTGGTTTAACTTTTTATATAGGCCTATGTTCCCCTAATAAAATTAGTCTTAACTGATCAGATTTATTTTGGTCTTTGGGCTTCTGTTATTTTTATTACGTTTGTGCTTTTCTGCAGTCTCCAGAACCCTCATCTCCAGATCCACCCAGCATGCCTGCAGAAGGCATCAGCACAAATGGACCTAAGCAAGAAGACATTTCATTGGACGATGACCCAGAGGATCTGTTTGCAGGTATTCCCATCACCTCTGATTAAATGCCTCTCCTCGCTTAACTCTATTATTTAAGGGATAGTTAACCTAAATTACAAAATGTCCTATTGGTTTCCTTACCCTTTAAGCAACCCTGTTCCTGGAGTGCCGCAGGATTTTGTTCCAGCTAGGCACCACACCTGACCAACTGAGCTAATTGAGCAGTTCAGTGATTGCCTAAATTCAACACACCTGGTCTTCAAAAACTGTAGCACTCCATGACCAGGGTTGCCTACCCCTGCTGTAAGCAGTCTATGGAAGATAAGACACCAATCTATTCTTTTTGGTTTTGTTTACCTGGCCACTGTCTTAAAATGCTAACCTTTTTTGCACTTACGGCGCAAAACCAATCCAAGTGGATATCCCCTAGGTTGTCATTCCATTTGATTGTAATCACTTTTTGACTTTTGATTTGAATGAAACTTTTTATACATATTTGTCCATGGTATAAATGCAAATGCAAAATAGCTATGCACAAGGACTACTTTTAACAATTTACACAGGACATTTACAAAAACAGATTTACTTGAACAGTGCAGCTGCAAAGCATGGTAACAGAATGATGGCACCAACAGCACAAACTGTCATTCTGTTACCAAGCTTTGCATCTGCACTGTTCCTCAAGTGTTTTTGTTAAATTTCCTGTGCGAGTTGTTAAAAGTATTCTTTGTACATAGTTGTATGATTTTAACATTTTTATATCAAAGGATTTTGGTTGGCATACATTTTAAAGTAAAAAAATGAGTCTCAGCAAAATTACAGTTCCATGGAAATGCCTTTAATCTCCCAACCAATCATCTCCCATAACACCTTTCCCCAAACCCTCCTCGTGCCTCAGTCGTGTGATTCGCTAAAATTAAATGGTGACAAATACTTTACTCAGTAGGTAGTCAGTAGGCCGTAGGCCGCCGATTTGCCGTTTTAAAAAATAAATAAAATTTTAAAAAAGTGTGTGTATATATATATATATATATATATATATTTTTTTTTTTAAGTATACCTTTTATTTAACTAGGCAAGTCAGTTAAGAATACATTCTTATTTTCAAAGACGGCCTAGGAACTGTGGGTTAACTGCCTCGTTCAGGGGCAGAACGACAGATTTTCACCTTGTCAGCTCGGGGGATCCAGTCTTGCTACCTTACCGTTAACTCGTCCAACGCAATAACGACCTGCCTCTCTCTCGTTGCTCTCCACAAGGAGACTGCCTGTTACGCGAATGCAGTAAGCCAAGGTAAGTTGCTAGCTAGCATTAAACTTATCTTATAAAAAACAATCAATCATAATCACTAGTTAACTACACATGTAGTTAACTACACATGGTTGATGATATTACTAGATATTATCTAGCGTGTCCTGCGTTGCATATAATCTGACTGAGCATACAAGTATCTAAGTATCTGGCTGAGCGGTGGTAGACAGAAGCAGGCGCGTAAACATTCATTCAAACAGCACTTTAGTGCGTTTTGCCAGCAGCTCTTCGTTGTGCGTCAAGCATTGCGCTGTTTATGACTTCAAGCCTATCAAGTCCCGAGATGAGGCTGGTGTAACCGAAGTGAAATGGCTAGCTAGTTAGCGAGCGCTAATAGCGTTTGAAATGTCACTCACTCTGAGTCTTCTAGTAGTAGTTCCCCTTGCTCTGCATGGGTAACGCTGCTTCGATGGTGGCTGTTGTCGTTGTGTTGCTGGTTCGAGCCCAGGGAGGAGCGAGGAGAGGGACGGAAGCTATACTGTTACACTGGCAATACTAAAGTGCCTATAAGAACATCCAATAGTCAAAGGTTAATGAAATACAAATGGTATAGAGAGAAATAGTCCTATAATAACTACAACCTAAAACTTCTTACCTGGGAATATTGAAGACTCCATGTTAAAAGGAACCACCAGCTTTCATATGTTCTCATGTTCTAAGCAAGGAACTGAAATGTTAGCTTTCTTACATAGCACATATTGCACTTTTACTTTCTTCTCCAACACTTTGTTTTTGCATTATTTAAACCAAATTGAACATGTTTCATTATTTACTTGAGGCTAAATTGATTTTATTGATGTATTATATTAAGTTAAAATAAGTGTTCATTCAGTATTGTTGTAATTGTCATTATTACAATTAAATAAATAAAAATCGGCAGATTAATCGGTATCGGCTTTTTGGGCCTCCAATAATCGATATCGGTATCAGCGTTGAAAAATCATAATCGGTCGACCTCTAGTCTGAAGTAGGGCTGTGGCGTTCGTGACATTTTCTCAGCCGGTGATTGTCATGCAAATAACTGCCAGTCTCACAGTAATTGGCTGTTCATTAACATAAACACATTTAGCGTCTCCTGGCTTCCACGCATAGCCTTACAAGCCTCTGATGCAGGCCTTTGGAACATGTACTTTTGAAAATGTCCAATTAATCCTTGTAATATAACCTCAATCAAGCCATTATTTATTTTAGACAGGTCCAAAGAATTATGATATGAAGAAAATGTATTCTATTTCAGAATAGCATACTCTGAGTTGTCCTTATGTTAGGCCCTGATCTGGCTATGCTAGTTCATTTAGCAGACAAGATTTGCTTAGAATTCCATTGTGTTATTTTATAGTATGAAGAATACAATTAAACATTGCTGAATAACACAAGAGTAGGCTCTCTATTAGCAAAAGCACTAGGCTATGTCAATCTACTGTGCCCCATGGTACAAAAGTTGACCTATTCTGTGCTATAAATAAATATTTCCAACATAGTCTGGAACAGTTGTGGGATGCGATAAATCCCAAATGAATACAACCACTAGCATCAAAAAACATGTTTTAAGCAATGAGGCTGATGCAACAGATGAGAACGTTAAGCATAAAATGTTGATAAACTGTTAGGCTATTTGTTTACAAAAGCGCAGCAAGGCGCACACGGCACATATGTTCCATTAGCAGGAAAACACCATTCTCAAAAGTGACCACAAATGAGATTATGCATTTAATGCTTTTATTATGTTGAAAATTATCTTTCCCAAACTTGAATCTCACGCGCTGTGCCTGAATGGCAGTTAGGCTCTACACCCATTGTAAAGCGAATTAATGTGCTTCATTTTAAGTAATTTGGCCACTTTAGTTGTGATACAAACCTTAGCAAGTTTGGTAGGTTACTAATGACAATCAGCAGAATCAGAGCTTGGAGAAGCATAATTACCGTGACTAAACGATAATGTTGTATTTGACTGCCATCATGACTCGTGACCGCCGGTGTGGCGGTAATACGGTCACCGTAACAGCCCTAGTCTGAAGTAGGGCTGGGCGATATATCTAATTAATTTTTTTGTATTTAATGTTTTTATGAGAGTTTCTGTCCTCTTGTTCTCATGTTGTCTTTTTGGTCTCGTTTGCTCCTTCTGTGTTGTGCATCTTCCCATTTACACCAGAGATCTCTATATAATGACGAGATGCTCATGTCTCCGCCCTAACAATGGGAGTCGTTGTGAGAGAGAGCTTTCCACTTTGTGCAGATAAGGGGTATACAATTTTAAATTGGAAATATAGTTTATTAATGTATTCTCCTATCATGATGGAACGGTCTCCAACCCTATACCCTAGACACCCAACTGAGCAACCCATACACTAAGGAGTAGTCCTTCTCTTTTATGTGCCTGAAATGTATTTTACATTTTTTTATTTCACCTTTATTTTTGGTCCCATTTGAGACCAAGGCCTCTTTTTCAAGGGATCCCTGAATTAACACAATTTATCAAATGTACATCATTCAAACATACAGTGTAATAAAAGCATACAGTGCTACAAGCAATTTAAGGTATTTTTCACACAGTTTTGAGCTACAGTTCAAATCCGAGTTTGACTATTTGTTGTTACATTTGTATTTTTCTTCAGGGGCGGCAGGGGTTAGAGCGTTGGACTAGTAACCGGAAGGTTGCAAGTTCAAACCCCCGAGCTAACAAGGTACAATCTGTCATTCTGCCCCTGAACAGGCAGTTAACCCACTAAGGCCGTCATTGAAAATAAGGCCGTCATTGAAAATAAGAATTTGACTGACTTGCCTGGTTAAATTTGAATTTGACTGATTTGCCTGGTTAAATTTTAAAAAATTGGTCTGGTTGGTTTCTCATTGCCAAATGTCAAATGAACAAAATTCCGAAACAAAACCATGTGTCCAGCAAGTCATTTGTTTAATGGACAAAAATACTCAAGTTAAATCCATTTATTATTGATTTGTCATGAAGCATCACTTGTCTTCCAACAACATGCAGGAGTAAATAGTTCAATAGCTGCTCTAACTGCGACGTGAATAGGACTATAGCTGCACAACCAATAATAATGTGCAACTCTGGTTCTTTTCCTGTGTTTGGTCCGGTCTGCGTTCGGGCCGAGACCACCCTTTTTGAACAAACCACAGTGCGTTGTTTAGTGTGCTCCCAAGTGCAGATGGTGTTCACACCAGTCCAAATGAAACAAACTAAGGGTGTGTGAAAGCCCCCTAAGAAAGAAACCCATTCCTCAACAATGACAACAATGAGGTCCTCCATTAACAACCTTAACTTTACTAGAGGCACCAGAGCATCAAGGTGCAGAGAGCTCTGCAGATCATTCCATACACGGGTTGCAAAAAACGAAATGCAGATTTACCTAATTCTGTAATAATCAACGGGACCTCAAGAGTTCGTCATCCCTGTGATGAGGTCTGGTGACTCGTACATTATGTCTGTAATTCTCCCCCACGATGAATAGATCTGTCTCCGTTCGTACGTACATTAATCACACGAGATATCTCAGACACCGCTGGCCTGATTTTGACTCAACTTGGGTGAATGATGCGTCTTGCCATAGAGGACCGGCATTTACACTGATTGGCCCAAGGGGGGTGCTATAGTAATCAACTGAATTTTGAACAAGCATATCTCCTGTCCTGTTAGAGCTACAGTCATGAAATGTTGTACAATAATGCAGCCCCTCATGAGCAACGTGTCCTATAAGGACCTATAAGCTCCGCCCATTAGAATTTCAGCAAATTAAATTGTCTCCCACCAAACTTTGAACAAGCATTTCTCCTGCCCATGTTTGAGCAACAGTCATGTAATTTTGTACATACACTATATATACAAAAGTATGTGGACACCCTTTCAAATGAGTAGATTCGGCTATTTTATATAGGTTGAAGTCATTGAAATTAGTATTTCAACCACTCCACAGATTTCTTGTTAACAAACTATAGTTTTGGCAAGTCGGTTAGGACATCTACTTTGTGCATGACAAGTAATTTTTCAAACAATTGTTTACAGACAGATTATTTCACTTATAATTCACTGCATCACAATTCCAGTGGGTCAGAAGTTTACATTCACTAAGTTGACTTTAAACAGCTTGGAACATTCCAGAAAATGATGTCATGGCATTAGAAGCTTCTGATATGCTAATTGACATAATTTGAGTCAATTGGAGGTGTACCTGTGGATGTATTTCAAGGCCTACCTTCAAACTCAGTGCCTCTTTGCTTGACATCATGGGAAAATCAACAGAAATCAGCCAAGACCTCAGAAAAAAAATGGTAGACCTCAACAAGGCTGGTTCATCCTTGGGAGGAATTTCCAAACACCTGAAGGTACCACGCTCATCTGTACAAACAATAGTACATTATTATAAACACCATGGAACCACGCAGCCATTATACCGCTCAGGAAGGAGACGCGTTCTGTTTCCTAGAGATTAATGTACTTTGGTGCGAAAAGTGCAAATCAATCGCAGAACAACAGCAAAGGACCTTGTGAAGATGCTGGAGGAAACGGGTACAAAATTATCTATATCCACAGTAAAACGAGTCCTATATCGACATAACCTGAAAGGCCACTCAGAAAGGAAGAAGCCACTGCTCCAAAACCGCCATAAAAAAGCCAGACTACGGTTTGCAACTGCACATGGGGACAAAGATCATACTTTTTGGAGAAATGTTCTCTGGTCTGACGAAACAAAAATAGAACTGTTTGGCCATAATGACCATTGTTACGTTTGGAGGAAAAAGGGGGAGGCTTGCAAGCCGAAGAACACCATCCCAACCATGAAGCACAGAGGTGGCAGCATCCTGTTGTGTGGGTGTTTTGCTGCAGGAGGGACTGGTGCACTTCACAAAATAGATGGCATCATAAGGGAGGAAAATGATGTGGATATATTGAAGCAACATCTCAAGACATCAGTCAGGAAGTTAAAGCTTGGTCACAAATGGGTCTTCGAATTGGACAATATCGCCAAGCATACTTCCAAATTTGAGGCAAAATGGCTTAAGGACAACAAAGTCAAGGTATTGGAGTGGCCATCACAAAGCCCTGACCTCAATCCCATAGAAAATGTGTGGGCAGAGCTGAAAAAGCATGTGCGAGCAAGGAGGCCTACAAAACTGACTCAGTTACACCAGCTCTGTCAGTAGGAATGGGCCAAAATTAACCCAACTTATTGTGGGAAGCTTGTGGAAGGCTACATGAAACGTTTGACCCAAGTTAAACAATTAAGGCAATGCTACCAAATACTAATTGAGTGTATGTAAACTTCTGACCCACTGGGAATGTGATGAAAGAAATAAAAGCTGAAATAAATCATTCTCTCTACTATTATTTTGACATTTCATATTCTTAAAATAAAGTGGTGACCCTAACTGACCTAAAACAGGGAATTTTTATGAGGATTAAATGTCAGGAATTGTGAAGAACTGAGTTTAAATGTATTTGGCTAAGGTGTATGTAAACTTCTGACTTCAACTGTCCTTTAAGTTTTGTTCAAATAAGAAGGTGTGTGGTCAAAAAGTGATTGGTGTCAAATGGAATATAGCAATTTTTCACATTTTATGTCCAAATCATCCCAAAGTGTAAAATTCATTGTTTAGCTCAATAAAGTTATTGTAAGATGTTTTGGACTTGAAACAAGACAAATGCACATTATAATTTGGGTGAACTATCCCTTTTTAAAAATAAACCGTTTAACTCGGAAGCGTTTGTATTACGCTCTTCAAAGGTTAAACCGTAGCACTACGTGAATACCATAATTCTCCAAGTGTTTCCCTTTCCATTTGGAGTCATCACTTGTGTTTTGTTTCTCCAGTGTAATGTTTTGTTTGTATCATTCTCTATTCTTTGTCTGTATTTCAGAAGCAACAGAGGAGGTTTCTCTGGATAGTCCAGAGAGGGAGCCCATACTGTCAGACGGTCCATCTCCGGCCATCACCCCAGTCACCCCCACAGCTATGCTCACCCCCAGGATGGGCCTGGGCACTGCCGAGATGTTTGAGAGATCCCTGGATGAGGTAAGTAGTTGGGTTAAGTTGGCCCTAGATTCTGATCTTGGGCCAGTTTTGGATTTTCCCAAATAATGGTTAAGGTTCGTATTGGGGGAGGAGATGCTGATCCTAGATCTGTACATTGGGGAAACTTCACCATGGAGCATTCTCATAACACAAAGGTCAAGGTGGACTTTTAATACCACCAATGTTAGCCTCCAAAGCATTGGTAGTATAAAAGGTTCACTGCAAGGAGAGGTTGAGAGTGCAACTTTCATTTTATTTTTGTTTCCTTTTAGCTTGAAGAGGACGAAAGTGGTGACACCTTTGACATGCATATAGCAGTGTCCGATCCAGAAAAAGTTGGTACGTTTAATACCGTGTTAATGTATTCATATAATAAAGGGATACTTTGGGATTTTGGAAATGAAGCCCTTTGTCTATTTCCCCAGAGTCAGATGAACTCATGGATACCATTGTTATGTCTCTGTGATCAGTCTGAAGGAAGTAAGAGGTGGTTTTGCGAGCCAATCCTAACTAGCGTTAGCTCAATGACTGGAAGAAAATGCTTTTTTTTGTTTTTGTTATTAATGAAAAATAAAACACCAACTTCATTAGATAAGTATTCACTCCCCTGAGTCAATACAATCTTTTTTGGTAAGTCTCTGAGAGCGTTTGCATACCTGGATTGTGCAATATTTGCCCATTTTATTATTTTCTTAACTCTTCAAGCTCTGTCAAGTTGGTTGTTCATAAACATTCATTTTCAAGTCTTGCCAAATATTTCCAAGTACATTTAAGTCAAACCGTAACAAGGCTACTCAGGAACATGAACTCTCTTCTTGGTAAGCATCTGCTGTATAGATTTTAGGTTATTGTCCTGCTGAAAAGGAATGAATGAATTTGTCTCCCAGTGTCTGGTGGAAAGCAGACTGAACCAGATTTCCTCCAGTCCTTGCCGATGAAAAGCATTTCCACAACATGATGCAGCAACCACTACGCTTGGAAATATAGAGTGGTACTCAATGATGTGTTGTGTTGGATTTTCCCAGAATACAACATTTAGGACATTTTAGTGCCTTTTTGCAAAAGGAGTGCATGTTTTGGAGTATTTTTTTTTCTTCTTTTCACTCTGTCATTTTCACTCTGTCATTTAGGTTAGTATTGTGAAGTAACTACAATGTTGTTGATCCATCCTCAGTTTTCTCCCATCACAGCCATTAAACACCGTAACTGTTTTAAAATCACCATTGGCCTCCCTGAGCGGTTTCCTTCCTCTGTGGCAACTCTGTTAGGAGGGGCGCCTGTGTCTTTATAGTGACTGGGTGTATTGATACACCATGTAAAGCCAAATTAATACATTTACCATGCTCAAAGGGATATTCCTTGTCTGCTCTTTCTATTTTTACCCTGCCAATCGGTGCACTTCTTTGCGGGGCATTGGAAAAGCTCCCTCGTCTTTGTGATTGAATCTGTTCTTGAAATACACTACTCAATTGAGTGACCTTACAGATAATTGTTAGTGTGGGGTACAGAGAGGGGGCAGTCATAAATAAATCATGTTAACCCCTATTATTGCACACCGAGTGAGTCAATGCAACATTATGTGACTTGTTAAGCAAATGTTGACTCCTGTGTTTATTTAGGCTTGCCATAACAAAGGGGGTGAAGACATTATTATCATTATTAATTTATATAATTTTCTTTTCATGTTGACATTAATGCCGCATTTTGTGTAGGTCCGTGAGGGGGGAAAACAATTAAATCCACTTCAAATCCCATTTTGTAACGCAACAAAATTTGATAAATCCAAGGGGATGAATACTTATGATATACATTGTATTATTCTCTCAAGTAGAAAATGAGCGACAATGCTGTTGTATCGGGGAGAGAATAGTTCAACCAATCCTGTGACTTTGGTTTACGCTAATATTTATGTTTCTTCTTTAAGGGGATGGAATGAATGCTTACATGGGATACAAAGTCACTACAAAGGTAAGGAAAATATCTTCATATTCTACTTTTCTTTTATCACTTGGGACAAGTTCAGAGTCGGGTTGCAAAATTCTGGTAACTTTCCCCAAAAAGTTATCAGGGAAGGTTACCGTTGAAGTTGATATTAAGATTATACACATGTACTGCACATTCGTATCCACACTTTGCGTGGGATATGCTGTATGTTAGGTCAGAAGGCAACAAATAGATTGACAGTGTTAATAGGCATGGTTTTAGTGCCCATATTTGATATCGCTGTAGTTCTTATTTGTAAACTGTATCATGAGGTGACTCAAGACAACAAAGGGATTCCCTTCTTTTTTAGTACCTGGTATAATAAGTATATTTGTGTTAAGTTTTTATTATTAGATGAATGGGTCGATTCTTTTAAATATGTTTTTGGACAGATTTGGCTCATTAATCTAAATGGTCTGAATAATGATGATCCACGCTTCTTTGAAAATACATATAATTTATCAAACCTACAAGCAATACAAGACTCTATTGTTATGGTGGGAGATTATAATAGGGTTTTAAATACCTCAGTGGGCCGTAAAGGAAATCACATTACAAACTACAAACTATCACCCTTATGCTCTTATGGAAATCACGAATATCGTGGATATATTTGAACTAGTGGATGGATATGGAGGCTGAAATATCCTGACCTGGTGAGATATACATGGAGGATTAATCAAGCTAGTCGTCTTTCTTATGTCATTCTCACTGGCACCAAAACAAATGTAAAGGGTTTGATAGGAGACAGAATGAGATCGGACAGTCAAATAATTGGCACATATTACTCTTACAGAATTTCCATATGGGCACAGATATTACAAGTGTAACCAAAACCTATTGCATGAAAATGTTTTTTTTTTTTTAACCAGCACAGAAGAATTGATAACTGACTTTTTCTGACATAAAAATATGCAGTGCCTTCGGAAAGTATTCAGACCCTTGACTTTTTTCATATTTTGTTAAGTTACAGCCTTACTCTAAAACATTTTTTTTTTTAAATACTCCACAATCTACACACAATACCCCATAATGACGAAGTGAAAACAGGTTTTTAGAAATTTTTGCAAATCTTTTTTTTTTTTTTTTTATTTTTTTTTTACAGAAATACCTTATCTACATAAATATTCAGACCCTTTGCTATGAGACTCGAAATGCATCCTGTTTCCATTGATCATCCTTGAGATGTTTCTGCAACTTGATTGGAGTCCACCTGTGGTAAATTCAATTGATTGGATTTGGAAAGGCACACACATGTCTATATAAGGTCCCACAGTTGACAGTGCATGTCAGAGCAAAAACCAAGCCACGGGGTCGAAGGAATTGTCCCTAGAGTTCTGAGACAGGATTGTGTCGCGGCACAAATCTGGGGAAGGGTACCAAAACATTTCTGCAACATTGAAGGTCCCCAAGAACACAGTGGCCTCCATCATTCTTAAATGGAAGAAGTTTGGAACCACTAAGACTCTTGATTGAGCTGGCCACCCAGTAAACTGAGCAATCTGGGAAGAAGGGACTTGGTCAGGGAGGTGACCATGGTCACTCTGTCAGAGCTCTGGAGATCCTCTGTGGAGGTGAGAGAATCTTCCAGAAGGACAACCATCTCTGCAGCATGCCACCAATCAGGCCTTTATGGTAGTGGCCAGACGGAAGCCACTCCTCAGTAAAAGACACATGACAGCCCACTAGGAGTTTGCCAAAAGGCACCTAAAGACTCTAACCATGGGAAACAAGATTATCTGGTCTGATGAAGCCAAGATTGAACTCTTTGGCCTGAATGCCAAGCGTCACGTCTGGAGGAAACGTGGCACCATCCCTACGGTGAAGCATGGTGGTGGTGGCAGCATCATGCTGTGGGGATGTTTTTCAGTGGCAGGGACTGGGAAACTAGTCAGGATTGAGGCAAAGATGAACAGAGAAAAGTACAGAGAGTTCTTTGATGAAAACCGGCTTCAGAGTGCTCAGGACCTCAGACTGAGGCAAAGGTTCACCTTCCAACAAGACAACGACCCTAAGCACACAGCCAAGACAACTCTGTAGTGGCTTCAGGACAAGTCTCTGAATGTCCTTGAGTGACTCAGCCAGAGCCTGGACTTGAACCCGATCAAACATCACTGGAGTGACCTGAAAATAGTTGTGCAGCAATGCTCCCCATCCAACCTGACAGCTTGAGAGGATCTGCAGAGAACAATGGGACAAACTCCCCAAATACAGGTGTGCCAAGCTTGTAGCCCAAAAATACTTGATGCTGTAATCGCTGCCAAAGGTGCTTCAATGAAGTACTGAGATAAGAGTCTGAATACTTATGTAACTGTAATATTTCTTTTTTATTTTTAATTTTTTATAAATGTGCAAAAATGTCTAAACCTGTTTTTGCTTTGTCATTATAGGGTATTGTGTGTGTGTGTGTAGGGGGAAAAAACTATTTCATCCATTTTAGAATAAGGCTGTAAAGTGACAAAAAGTCAATGGGTCTGAATACTTTCTGAATGCACTGTACATAATAAGTTCTATTATTTGTGATAAGTTTAAAAAATAACTTATAATGAAAAAAGAACAAATAATGTCTTCTTCCTCCTTCTTCTAGACCTCTATGACCATTTTCAGCAAGAATGAAACCACTGTAAGGAGGAGGTTTAGTGACTTTCTAGGCTTGCACAGCAAACTAGCCTCCAGGTACCTGCATATAGGATACATAGTCCCTCCCGCTCCAGAGAAAAGCATTGTGGGTGAGTGAATTCTGCATGGATGTGAAATGAATTGAATACGGTATTATTGTTGTTGCATCAGCTAGTTTAGTCATGTATGTCATGAATTGTGGTAGCAAAACAGCAGAGCTGATTTTTCCTACAGTAGTGTGTAAAGAGGGCAGTCATTTTGCCTGGGCAACGTTGTTCATCTACAGGAATGACTGTGTGTAAACATTTGTATGTGTCTTCATCTACAGGAATGACTAAGGTCAAAGTTGGGAAAGAGGATTTGTCTTCTGCAGAATTTGTTGAGAAGAGAAGATCGGCCTTAGAAAGGTATCTATGAACATACAAGAAACCCTTCTCAAAATCAGTAGTTTTTCAGTACTTCAGACCTACTGCAAACATGTAACCATTCCATCAAATCATTATTCTGCTGTTTCATTTGTTTTGGCGATCTTTACGACATACATCCACGCCTGTCCTCCAACAGTGAATGATCCTCGCCACGCAGCTCATTTAATGCCCTACTTGTCAGATGAGACAGCTCTCATGTCTTACACAAAACGTTTACGTGAAAAGCCCCTTCAGTCTAAAGAGCATTCTTGTTCTGGTCTTTTGTGGCTTGAAAGGTTAACCTAGAAATATTAGGTAAATAATTATCACAGCGCTCCAGGGATTCGAGTCTGTCAACACGCGAGTGAATGGGGGGGTTTCCTCCCGAGCTTCACACCGTATCCTCTGGACAGAGCTGTCCAACATTTTCGGTGTTCAGCCCGAGGATGACTACTGCTGCCCCATCCCTGGTTTTAGCCCATTCTGATGAATCGAATAACAATTTACGTTAAGTGAGGCCCTGACATTTCTCTGCCCTTTTTATCATCTGCCCATTGACTGACATGAAGGTCAGTGTTTACAAGTGGACAGGGTGTCAGATTTATACACCTCACTGTTAAAGAACTGAATCCTGATGGCCAAAACAATTAATTGTAATTGTAACATAAGTTATTTTAATATATATGCATTCAAATAACTTACTTCAAATTAATTGTTTTGGCCATCAGGATTAGGTTCTTTAACAGTGAGGTGTACAAAGCTGACACCCTGCCCACTTGTAAACGCTGACCTTCATGTCAGTCAATGGGCGGATGATATATACAGTTGAAGTCGGAAGTTGGAACACTTAGGTTGGAGTCATTAAAACTCGTTTTTCAACCACTCCACAAATTTCTTGTTAACAAACTAGTTTTGGCAAGTCGGTTAGGACATCTACTTAGTGCATGACACAAGTAATTTTTCAAACAATTGTTTACAGACAGATTATTTCACTTATAATTCACTGCATCACAATTCCAGTAGGTCAGAAGTTTACATACACTAAGTTGACTGTGCCTTTAAACAGCTTGGAACGTTCCAGAAAATGATGTCATGTCTTTAGAAAGGCTAATTGACATAATTTGAGTCAATTGGAGGTGTACCTGTGGATGTATTTCCAGGCCTACCTTCAAACTCAGTGCCTCTTGCTTGACATCATGGGAAAATCAAAATAAACCAGCCAAGACCTCAGAAGAAAATGGTAGACCTCCACAAGTCTAGTTCATCCTTGGGAGCAATTTCCAAATGTAAGTATTAACATCATGGGACCACACAGCCGTCATCCTGCTCAGGAAGGAGACGAGATGAACGTCTCCTAGAGATGAACGTACTGTGGTGCGAAAAGGGCAAATCAATCCCAGAACAACAGCAAAGGACCTTGTGAAGATGCTGGAGGAAACGGGTACAAAAGTATCTATATCCACAGTAAAACGAGTCCTATATCGACATAATCTAAAAAGGCCGCTCAGCAAGGAAGAAGCCACTGCTCCAAAACCGCCAGAAAAAAGCCAAACTACGGTTTGAAACTGCACATGGGGACAAAGATCGTGCTTTTTTTGGAGGAATGGCCTCTGGTCTGATGAAATAAAAATAGAACTGTTTGGCCATAATGACCATCGTTATGTTAGGAGGAAAAAGGGTGAAGCACGGGGGTGGCACCATCATGTTGTGGGTGTGCTTTGCTGCAGGAGGGACTGGTGTACTTCACAAAATAGATGGCGTCGTGAGGAAGGAAAATGATGTGGATATATTGAAGCAACATCTCAAGACATTAGTCAGGAAGTTAAAGCTTGGTCACAAATGGGTCTTCCAAATGGACAATGACCCCAAGCATACAACAAAAGTATTGGAGTGGCCATCACAAAGCCCTGACGTCAATCCCATAGAACATTTGTGGGCAGAACTGAAAAAAACGTGTGTGAGCAAGGAGGCCTACAAACCTGACTCTTTGGTAACCCCCCCCCCCCCCCCCCCCCCCCCCCCAGAATAATACTAGAGGGGATGATTTATTTCTTTATTTATTGATTTATTTATTTAAAATTTACTTCCATCACCACTAACTACATACCTGTCACCTCTTGTATTTGATCACAGAGTTTTGTTAGGAGGAATGGGCCAAAATTCACCCAACTTATTGTGGGAAGCTTGTGGAAGGCTCCCCAAATTGTTTGACCCAAGTTAAACCATTTGAAGCCAATGCTGCCAAATACTAATTGAGTGTATGTCAATTTCTGACCCACTGGGAATGTGATGAAATGAATAAAAGCTGAAATAAATCATCCCCTCTAGTATTATTCTGGGGGGGGGGGGGGGGGTTACCAAAGCCAATTTGAATTGGATGACCATTTTGAGTGATAGTTCCATATTGCAATATTATTTTGGATGCTATTATATCGATATTTTGTCTCCACATACCGATTTCTCTAAAAGAAAATATATATATATATATATACATTTTTTTTTGTTGCTAGGTACCGTTAGTTAACACTAGTTTGCTGTACCTGCGCCAAAACTCTGGTGTTTTTATCCTATAGATTGCTTGTTCTCCATCTTCCTTTTTTAAATGGTGAGCCATGTTTTAAGCACAAGGATCAAAACTAATTTTCTCAAGTGCTTTCGTCTCTCTGTAGCAGACATATAGAGAGCAATCTGTTTGGAACATCAAATTGCAATACATATAGAATTGTGAAAATCAAAATACATATCGTATTGGCACCTAAGTACATTTACATTCATGTAGCTCTTATCCAGAGCGACGTACTGTAGTGAGTGCATACATCTTTGTATTTTTTTCATCCTGGTCTCCCGTGGGAAATGAAACCACAACCCTGGTGTTGCAAGCACCATGCTCTACCAACTGAGCCACACAGGAACAAGTATTGTGATATGGTATTGTGAGGTCCCTGGCAATTCCTAGCCCTACTGTATTTAATATTTTTTCATGAATTGTTACCTCTGCACTGAGCATGGTAATGATTTATCTACACAATGTAACCTTTTCTTTTATGCTCAATAGGTATCTGATGAGAACAGTGAAACATCCCATCCTGCTGAAGGATCCGGATGTCATGATGTTCCTGGAGAGTTCAGAGGTAGCATTTAATCTCAATCTGTGTACGACACCCAATTGAACAACACCCAATTTGAGAATGAATTTTAAAAAAGCAAATTTTTTGTTATTTTGTGGTGATATTTTTCCCTTATTTCACTATCCTTTAATAAAGCCAACTTCTGGAAATAGTTTGGGATAAGCTCAAGAACATATGTGACCTTTGTTTTGAAAATGGCCAGTGTCACAGCAATATGTTCCAATGAAATTACTGTATTAATCCAGATGTAATGAAATGCCACTGTAGAAAAGAAGGATAAATGGCTGAAAGCAATTGAAAGCTATTTTTGCCCATTGTTCCTCTGAGAGTTTTCCCAGTAAATGGATTAAATTAGATTCTAACAACATTGAAATGTATGGGAGTGGAGAAAACCCCACACAGCTCCTGGCGCGGGGCTCCCTCTGGGATTGGGTCGGAGCCCTAGCCTGTTAACCGGTTTGTTTGCACTTATTTGTCATTTTATCCCAGCTGCCGAGAGCGGTTAGCACCCAGGCGCTGAGTGGGGCCGGAATATTGAGGATGGTAAACAAAGCTGCCGACGCTGTCAACAAAATGACAATCAAGATGAATGAATCGGATGCGGTAAGGGCTGATTTTTGGACTTGAATAATGAGACGAATTAATGAGGCTTTCCACTTGAATTCTAAGATTGTGTGAGTGAAAAGAAGTAGAGGCACAAGCCAGGTGCTGCTCGGGGGGTGGTCCTTTCCTTCCTTACTGGGAAAAGCTATATTATTTTTATTTTCCACTTCATTGCAATTTATTAACTGCCTTTATTTTTGATATACACTTGTCATTGTAAACTGTAAAAGCGTTTTTGGCATTGGAAAGCTTGTGGATGTGGGGCCTGTCTTACACTGTCAATGTGTTGAATGTAAACCTAGCATCTTGCACAGGGTGACTCAGTATGTACAAAATACTTTCAATTTTAATGTGTTAATTTATTTATTAATCAATAATAGCAAATGTTTTGAAAACATACATAGTTACTAGTTACTATCATTACTTATTCATACTATTATAATTTAATTCTGTGGAGAAATGGTATTATGTTTCAGCTTGATTTTATTTCTGTGAGTGTCAACAGTGGTTTGAGGAGAAGCACCAGCAGTTTGAGAACCTCGACTTGCAACTCAGAAAACTGCATGCTAGTGTGGAGTGTCTGGTCTGCCACCGGAAAGGTAATCCTCCCATGAGTCATGACCCTGAGCCCCAGTTTAGAGACATACTCTAGACATGTAAGGCCACATTCTGCTCTTTTAAATGCACAAGCAGTGCGTAAAATATCTGCAACTCTGCAATTACTCCAAAACTTGATTGCACCGCGTGTAGTGCTTTTTCACAAACTGGCAGTAAAATTCTTCCTATAATGTATATTTAATATACTACAGTTGAAGTCGGAAGTTTACATACACCTTAGCCAAATTAATTTAAACTCAGTTTTTCACAATTCCTGACATTTAATCCTAGTAAAAATTCTGTGTCTTAGGTCAGTTAGGATCACCACTTTTATTTAAAGAATGTGAAATGTCAAAATAATAGTAGAGAGAATGATTTATTTCAGCTTTTATTTCTTTCATCACATTCCCAGTGGGTCAGAAGTTTACATACACTCAATTAGTATTTGGTAGCACAGCCTTCAAATTGTTTAACTTGGGTCAAACGTTTCATGTATCCTTCCACAAGCTTCCCACAATAAGTTGGGTGAATTTTGGCCCATTCCTCCTGACAGAGCTGGTGTAACTGAGTCAGGTTTGTAGGCCTCCTTGCTCGAACACGCTTTTTCAGTTCTGCCCACAAATGTTCTATAGGATTGAGGTCAGGGCTTTGTGATGGCCACTCCAATACCTTGACTTTTGTTGTCATTTTGCCACAACTTTGGAAGTATGCTTGGGGTCATTGTCCATTTGGAAGACCCATTTGTGACCAAGATTTAACTTCCTGACTCATGTCTTGAGATGTTGCTTCAATATATCCACATAATTTTCCTCCCTCATAATGCCATCTATTTTGTGAAGTGCACCAGTCTCTTCTGCAGCAAAGCACCCCCACAACATGATGCTGCCACCCCCGTGCTTCACGGTTGAGATGGTGTTCTTCGGCTTGCAAGCCTCCCCCTTTCTCCTCCAAACGTAAAGATGGTCATTATGGCCAAACAGTTCTATTTTTGTTTAATCTGACCAGTGGACATTTCCCCAAAAAGTATGATCTTTGTCCCCATGTGCAGTTGCAAACTGTAGTTTGGCTTTTTTATGGCGGTTTTGGAGCAGTGTCTTCTTCGTTGCTGAGCGGCCTTTCAGGTTATGTCAATATAGGACTCATTTTACTGTGGATATAGATACTATTGTTTGTACAGATTAATGTGGTTGGTACCTTCAGGCGTTTGGAAATTGCTCCCAAGGATGAACCGGACTTGTGGAGGTCCACAATTTTTTTTCTGAGGTCTTGGCTAATTTATGTTGATTTTCCTATGATGTCAAGCAAAGAGGCACTGAGTTTGAAGGTAGGCCTTGAAATACATCCTCAGGTACACCTCCAATTGATGATGATGTCAATTAGCCTATCAGAAGCTTCTAAAGCCATGACATCTTTTTCTGGAATTTTCCGAGCTGTTTAAAGGCACAGTCAACTTTGTGTATGTAAACGTCTGACCCACTGGAATTGTGATACAGTGAAATAATCTGTCTGTAAACAATTGTTGGGAAAATTACTTGTGAAATGCACAAAGTAGATGTCCTAACCGACTTGCCAAAACTATAGTTTGTTAACAAGAAATTTGTGGAGTGGTTGAATAACAAGTTTTAATGACTTCAACCTAAGTGTATGTAAACTTCCGTCTTCAACTGTATATATATTGTGTGCTGTCTTATTCTGGACAATGTCTGGTGTTACAATTATCAAACAATTGCCACGTATAATACAATTCTCAATTGAACAATGTTGTTATTTTGTTAAAGGACAAAGTGCAGTCAAAAACGTGATTTCCTGTGTTTTATATACTGTATATTTCCACACTGAGGTTAGAATGATACTGTACATGTTTGAAAGTTTGATAATACCCGTTTTAGTGTAAGAACTGTTTGAAAAGACTGCCTGAAATTTCAGTCTGTTTTGGCGGGATGGAGTTTTGACCTGCCTGGTGGAGTTACCAGTTAATAGACCAACAAGAAAGCGCATTCCAAACCTCTCTGCCAATAACAGCTAGTTTTCCGTTTTCCTCTCCCCACTCAGACCACTCCCAGACAGTCCCTCCGATATTCTTGCTTGAGAAATTGCTCTTTGCTAAGAAGCTGTTTTTCTTTATATTTGATTGTTTTAATTTAAAACAATCACCGTAAGGTACTTAATTGTTAACCAGAAATGATTTGATATTGAGATAAAATGGCTGCATTGGACCTTTTTAATTGTCTTGGACATTATTTGTGAACCATTTAAATTGGACCACTTTGCAATTCTTCACCTATGAACCTGCTCTCTTTCTAAACAATGTCATGATCACTTTCTCTTCCTTTCTCCTCTCTCGTCATCTTCAGAGCTGTCGGTAAACACGGCATCCTTCGCCAAGTCGGCAGCCATGCTTGGGAACTCCGAGGACCACACAGCTCTGTCGCGGGCCCTGTCGCAGTTGGCCGAGGTGGAGGAGAAGATCGACCAGCTGCACCAGGACCAGGCTTACGCTGATTTCTACCTGTTCTCCGAGCTGCTGGGGGACTATGTACGTCTCATCACTGCAGTCAAGGTATTCACTGGAGACCTGTGCCACTGCTGGAATAAAGCACTGGGGAACAGATATATTCTATTATTTTTTAGCCCATACTGATATTCTCAGGTTTAGGATGTGCGTATCACCTTCTTTTTTTGGACACCTTCATTATCTGCAATACATTTCCAATGTTCTTTAGTTGTTGAATTTCACCTAGAGTAAAATAACTTACACACCAGCCTTCTACTGCTATAAACCGTGTTGCAGGCCCTAATTCTGCTTTTCAACATTTTGTCTTGGCTGTTGTAATAAAGGCACATTCCCATTTTGATTCCTTTTAATGTGAGGTTAGCAGTGAACCTAAACGTATGCTTTGTCTCTTTCCGTAGGGTGTATTTGACCACCGGATGAAGACTTGGTCCAAGTGGCAGGACACCCAGCTCTTGCTGCAGAAGAAGCGTGAGGCTGAGTCCAAACTCCAGTTCGCAAACAAGCCTGACAAGCTACAGCAGGCTCAGGATGAAATCAAAGAGGTAAGAGAAAAGTGCACCTCACTAACAAGCAAACAGACATTTTAATGATACGTGTGCTCAAATAGGCTGGATAGAATTGCAAGGGAGGGCAGCTATATAGTGGCAGGACACCCAGAACAAAAACATAAACGCAACATGTAAAGTGTTTCATGAGCTGAAATTAAAGATCCCAGAAATGTTCCATATGCATAAAAAGCTTATTTCTCTCAATGTTTGCAGAAATGTGTTTACATCCCTCTTAGTGAGTCTTGCCAATAATCATCCACCTGACATATCAAGAAGCTGATTTATTTTTACCTTTATTTAACTAGGCAAGTCAGTTAAGAACAAATTCTTGTTTTCGATGACGGCCTAGGAACAGTGGGTTAACTGCCTGTTCAGGGGCAGAACAACAGATTTGTACCTTGTCAGCTCGGGAGTTTGAACTTGCAACCTTCCAGTTACTAGTCCAACGCTCTAACCACTAGGCTACCCTGCCACCCCAATTAAACATCATGATGATTGCACAGATGCACCTTGTGCAGGGGACAATAAAAGGCCACTCTAAAATGTGCTGTTTTGTCACACAACACAATGCCACAGATTTGTATTGAATGAGCGGGCAATTGGCATGCTGACTACAGGAATGTCCACTAGAGCTGTTGCCAGAGAATTGAATTTCTCTACCATAATTCAATTTCTCTACCATGTTAATTTCTCTACCATAAGCTGCCTCCAACATCATTTTCAAGAATATGGCAGTACATCCAACCGGCCTCACAACCGCAGACCATGTGTAACCACGCCAGTCCAGGACCTCCACAATCTGGCTTCTTCACCTGCGGGATCATCTGAGACCAGTCACCCAGACAGCTGTTGACACTGTGGGATTGCAAAACCGAAGAATTTCTGCACAAACTATCTCAGGGAAACTCATCTGCATGCTCGTTTTCCTCACCAGGGTCTTGACCTGACTACAGTTCGGCATCGTTTCCGACTTCATTCGGCAAATGCTCACCTTTGACAAGTGTGCTCTTCGCGGATGAATCCCAGTTTCAACTGTGCCGGCTTGTGGGCAAGCGGTTTGCTAATGTCAACTTTGTGAACAGAGTGCTACATGGTGGGGTTATAGTATGGGCAGGCATAAGCTACGGACAATGAACACAATTGCATTTTATTGATGGCAGTTTGAATGCACAGAGATACCGTGACGAGATTCTGAGGCCCATTGTCGTGCCATTCAACCGCCGTCATCACTTCATGTTTCAGCATGATAATGCTTGGCCCCATGTCGCAAGGATCTGTACACAATTCCTGGAAGCTGAAAATGTCCCAGTTCTTCCATGGCCTGCATAATCACCAGACATGTCACCCATTGAGCATGTTTGGGATGCTCTGGATCTACGTGTACGACAGCATGTTCCAGTTCCCGCCATTATCCAGCAACTTTGCACAGCCACTGAAGAGGAGTGGGACAACATTCCACAGGCCACAGTCAACAGCCTGATCAAGTCTATGCAAAGGCGATGTATCGCCCTCATGAGGCAAATGGTGGTCATACAAGATACTGACTGGTTTTCTGAGCCATGCCCCTACTTTAAAAATAATAAAAAGTTATCTGTGACCAACAGATGCATATTTGAATTCCAGTCATGTGAAATCCATAGATTAGGGCCTAATGAATTTATTTGAACTGCAACTCAGTAAAATCATTGACGTTGTTGCATGTTGTGTTTTATATTTTTGTTCAGTGTAGTCAGTTACAAAATGTAAAAATGTATTCAAGAAGTTAGTTTTCACGTTGACAACATTTAAAATGGTATTGAGAATAGTATCTGGATGCTACTCAATCAAGCGGAGTCTAACCCAAAACATAAGCTTAATTAAATTCACCTCCTAAAGCTTAATTTCACATTCCATTACTGACTGGAAATTCAGGTACTCCTGAAGGGGTGTTTAAACTTGAATGAAGCATGTTAACCCCAGTTGCTCGCCTTGATTTGGAATAGTAAGCCAACCTTAGTGTGTCGGTTGTTTTGGTAAAACAATTACTTGAGTTTATTTTGGCACTCATCTCTAGATCCGTTATTTGGGCATCAGCTTGGAAAAACTGGTTAAAGAGTCACAAATGATTAGCGTTAGCTGATATTGCTAATTTGAATATGATCCGTTTTGACATGCTTACAATTAGGCCATCATTACATGTTCCGCTACTCAACTTAAATGTCATTAGCTTTATGAGAACACTATTTATTTCTCTCCTTTTCCTCTCCTGCTACATCTCCTCCCTATGTGTATTGCCATCGATTCAATTGTTAAAACGCTTCTGAATTGTAGGCACATACTTTACACTTTATTTTAAACATAAGTAAATGTTTGCATTAAATATGAGAAACCTAAGAAATACTTTGCTTAGGATGTTTGTAACAGACAAGGTGAAAAATCTATCTATGCCCTTGAGCAAGGCACTTAACTATAATTTGCTCCAGGGGGGGCCTGCTATTATGGCTGATCCTGTAAAACAACACATTTCCACTGCACCTATCCTGTGTATGTGACAATAAAACATATTTTTGTATTATCCATGTACTTACTAATTTACCAAATCTTGAACCATACTGCCCCCTCTGGTCAATATTAAGTATTACACTAAGGACAATAAGATTCGGGGGGTGGTAGATTAATCCAGACATTTTGTCATAACGCATGCTACTGGAGATATTCACAGAGGGGTTGTTGTTTAAGTTGAATATCTCCCCTTTCTGTCTTGGGCATTGCATGCTAACCAGGGTGACTCCTGTAACGGCTACTACCCTATTAACTGTTTGCTTTGATCAGTGGAATGCCATTCCTCTATAGTTCACCTGTGTTTGGCAACAGTGGGTTCATGTTTGAATTATTTTAAGAACAAAACATTTTCAGCCTCTTTAATTTCTGCATTTTCCCTGCCATGCCTCTACCAAGGAGATTGAGGAGGTAGGACCCTGGGCTTGGCTTTTTTGTATTTACTTTTCTTCATCACTTACAGTTCCCTCCATTTCACCACTAAACTGCACCCATTGGAGTGCCTATCTAGTGTCACATGGATCATCTTTGTCAAAAGACTATGTTTGGCTGGTTCATTTGAAACTTATAATGATATCAATAGTCAAGTGATCACTTTGGGACTAGGGCAGGATTTCCCAAACTCTGTCCCCGGGACCCCAAGGGGTGCACGTTTAGTTATTGTGCTCCCCTTGTGGTCCCAAGGACAGAGTTTGGGAAATGCTGGACTAGGGGATGAGGATTTGACAAAGTGAGGGTTGAAAACCTAATGAACTGAATATATAAATGGACTGTGCAAATTGGCACAGCATTGTGCAAACTGCTTCATGTGACTGTCTTACACTATCTATACGAACAGGACTGTTTCGTATTTGCAAGCGTAAAAAATGGGCTTGTCTTAAATTCTAACTTTTTTTTACTCCAACTTAATATTCATTGCTTCACCATTAACTTGGTATTGTCAATCATTTCCAGTGAATAGTGAGTTTACTTTACCCCACAACTCCTGAGAATTTGTCTATCCTCATTACTAGTAATTACTTAATACCTTTTTTACATGTTTTTTTCAAATGCAATTGACTAATGTATAATGTCTACAGTAGTAACTGACCAGTAACAGTTAATTATGCAACAGGTTAGTGTATAAATCCAGTACACCAGTGTAGAAAACATCTGTACACTTGTGTACTTGTTTTGGACCGTGGACTTTCTTAGTGGAGAGAACTTGTCATCTTGTCTTTGCAGTTGGAGGGGAAGGTCCAGCAAGGTGAAAAAGACTTTGAGCTGATTTCCAAAACCATTCGAAAAGAAGTGAGCCGATTCGAGGTATGATGAACACGATAAAACACCTTTTATGTATTTGGTTTCGCCCCAGAATATGGGCATCATGTGGATGGGAGGGGCCTGTTAAACTAAAGTTTAGAAATAAGACAAGTGCAAATGTTTACCCTTATTGGTAGTTTGATGTTTCCATTAACACTGAATTGTTGATTTGTGATATCAGGACAGCCCTAACTAAAATATATATATATTTTAAAAAATCTGCAGTATTATGATAGTTTTGATAGTGATTTATTACACCGACCGTATGTGTTCTCATCATAATGTCATCTTGTCTGACCTGTGACCATGTCTCTCTTGTTACAGAAAGAAAGAGTGAAGGACTTCAAAGTTGTCATTATTAAATACCTGGAGTCGCTTGTGCAAACACAACAGCAGGTACAGCATATCTGGGTTTGGATTCCTATTGGTAGTGTAGTGGGAGAGTAAAATGACATAACTACACACACACACACACACACACCACTTGCACCAACTTGTAACAAATGTCATAATTTATGTTTCATTATGAAATGTATTAAAATATGTTGACAATTCAGTGATTATCTTGCATGTTTTCCCAGAATTCTACATACTATCTAATTAGCATAATACTCTACTTAGAATAAAATATGCCTGAAAACATACTTTGAAATAATATATTTCCTTAATATACTATTTGAAAGGGAAATAAACATATGGGCCCAATACCACCTAATGTTTTGCTGTTAGATTTTTTTTTTATACTGACAATAGACATCCATGAACTTAATTTTCCTAAGGATTACCTTAAAAGTCTAACGCATGGTCATGTAGCTAATTGGATTCTCGCTGTATTTTCCCTTCTGCTCCACAGCTGATAAAGTATTGGGAGGCGTTCTTACCCGAAGCCAAAGCTATCGCATAATAACTGGATGGCCCGCCTTGCCTGCGTTTTTGCCAACCATAGCACCCCTGTCTGATGATCACACGTTTTCTTATGTTTACGTCCAGATCACGCCTTCAAGAGAATGCATGGAGAAACAAAATACACGTTTTGACATGCATAATAAAACCACTTAATTTTGGTGGAGAATTGCTCTGTTACCCTATGATTTCACCTGAAAGAAGCACCTGTCCCATTTCTGTTGAGAGATTAACCGCACGAGGACTGTGATAAGCCAGGGACTTCGCACTTCCTGATTGATCAAACACTACTACTCTGTCTTATGATTTGTGCATTTAATAATTGCCACCTAATGTGCAATGGTTGACGATTTTCTTTTACTAGATTTTTTTGTTGTATTGTTTAATTTGAAAGCCTTTTCTTTTGACTTTACATTCCCGTGCCGCAAATGTTTGAGTACTTTAATTCTAATAAAGGAATGTATCTCGGTGTTGGTTGTGATGTTTTGAAATGGTGTTGTCGTTGTGCATATCACTTTGCCGACAGGCCTTGTCTTTGTACTGTACACAAAGGAGTTTTCGGTTACTACTTTTTTTCGGTTACTGCTTCATACGCATTTCATGCATGATAGTTTTTGAGGAGAGCTTATTTATTTTCTTTAACAGTTCCATTCATTCTCATTAAAATATACTTTAATACACTAACACTGTACATGTTATTGAGACATACACTGAGTGTACAAACATTGGGAATACATCTAATGTCTTCTCAAGATCCACTATCCAGGTGAAAGCTGTGATCCCTTACTGACGTCACCTGTTAAATCCACTTCAACCCGTGTCGATAAATTGGAGGAGATTTAAGGATTTTTAAGCCTGGAGACAATTGAGACATGGATTGTTTATGTGTGAATGGGCAAGACAAAACATTTGAATTGCCTTTTCAATGGGGCATGGTAATAGGTGCCAGGCACACTGGAGTGTGAACACTGGAGCTGAACAGTTTCCCGTGTGTATCAAGAATGGTCCTCCACCCAAAGGACATCCAGGCAACTTGACACAACTGTGGGAAGGATTGGAAGTCAACATAGGCCTGTGGAATACTTTTGACACCTTGTGGACTCCATGAATTGAGGCTGTTCTGGGGACAAAAGGGGGTGCAACTCCGTATTAGGAAGTTGTTTCTATTGTTTTGTACACTTATTGATAGAACTACCAGTTTGTTATAAGCAGTGGCTAATGTACAACTTGATTTTCTTTTACTGGCCAGTATTACGTCTCTTTTGTAGCCCAATAACTTTATACAGAACACAACCATCCCGACATGTCCTGTCCAGTGTTTAGAACTGCATAATACGTCTTCAAAGAGGCTGTCAGAAAGTCCAGTGCACATGACTTTGCATTGTCGCTGTCATATTGACAAGCTGTCTTATTAATGCATTGCTTTAGGTATCTGTAAAAGAGGAAATTCATATGTGAGGCAGCCCATTATGAGAGACACGAAGTGAGTCCACTCCTTAAGGGCCTTTGTGTATGGCACCATGTCACTATTGACACCACTCAATTTTGCGCTCTTGCAGGGAACCACAAAGCCCAGTTTCACGAGAAACTCACAGGTGTTTTCAATAGCACACACATTCCTACCCTTTATCAGGATTTGATACAATGCAGGAGACTAAGCTGTTGAAACAGGAAACACTCCAAAATCATATCAGGGGTGTATTCATTATGCCGATTCTGTTGCAAAATGTTCTTAAATGGACAAAACGGGGAGGGACCCACCTGAATTTCTCCAATAGAAACTCATTCGTTTGTACTAATGATTACAAGTTATCACGTACTGTACTACTTATACTACATCTTGAATGAAATATATCCACCCATAGTTAGTTTCACTGGGACATGTAATGCCACCTCATCAAACGTTTGGTTGATTCAACCAATTGTTAGTTAAACCGGTTAGTTAGGATATTGTTTGTTGGTGAGATAAAAGTTAGAGCCAGAGTTGGGAGTAAATTCCATTTCAATTCAGGAAGTAAACTGAAATTCCAAATTTGTACTCATAGAGAAGCGTTGAAAATGGAATTGTAGTTTCAGATTCCCTTCTGACTCTTGGAAAGAGGAACGATACCTGCTGTGTGCACACACACACACATATAACATGTACACACATGCACACTGATGCCGCACACACAAACTTACACACTTTCACACTCACCACATATGCTACGGCTACATTCTATTATCTATCCTGTTGCCTAGTCACTTTACCCCTGTATGTACATAGCTACCTCAATTACCTTTTACCCCTGCATATTTACTCGGTACTGGTACTCCCTGTTTATAGCGATTTTTACTTGTTATTGTTATTCACTATGTATTTATTCCTCGTGTCACTATTTGAATGTTTTATTCAAATGTGTATCTTCATCTTTAACTCTGCATTTTTGGAAAAGGACCTGCATTTCACTGTTAGTCTACGCCTGTTGTTTACGAAGCGTGTGACAAATAGAATTTGATTTGATTTTGTATGAACCTTAACTCACTATAGGATTTTGTCGTACTGTTTTGTGGTATTGTCTCTCTCTTACTGACACACCGTGTGTTCCATGTAGGAACTGCATTGAACATGCATCAATAGCCTCTTCTTATTATCAAAAAGAAGGAAAAATAAATTGTGACAGGGTTGAGCTACTCAAAACATATTTTTATATGTGATTGTTTATGGGGAAAAAACTCTTTCTAGCCCACTGTATTGAGTACTCTGGATATGATATCCTGTACATTTGTATTTAAAGTTGTAATTTGCTTTTAGTTAAATGCAATTACATTTTTATGTAAATAACGTATTGTTAATAAATCAGCTGTTTGTAAGAGTGCTGTTTGAGTTGCACTGTAAAGGAGACACAAAGTGATCGCATGGATTATTCTAGAAAAGCCTGTTCTACATCCTATAGACCAAAACTTATCCTGACATCGGAGGCATTCAGTGCAGGTTTAGAATAATGTAGGTACATTTATTTTACCTCATCAATTACACAAAAACACTCTGAATGTCTCTCTATTTTCCCTTTGTAGTTTTAACATTCCTCAGTATATGTACACTATGAGGTAAAAAAAAAAGAGCCGAATGAACAAAAAGCTACAGAACAGATAAAAATGTTGTCTAGCATTGGCTTTATTTATCATATCTCCAAATAGCAATGTAATGGTGTGTTGTGGTCAAAATACAGTGACCTTACTTGATCAAGTACACCCTCAGCCCACAGATAAGAAGAGCAATATAATAGAGTACACTGAAAAGAGTGTACTGTAATTATTTGTGCCCTGTCAAGAGAAGGCCCCTGGACCCCTAGCGATTCAAATCTGAGAGCACTACGTACAGCAGGAAACTAACCCTTGCCAACATGAGACAAATATCGCCCTGCTCCCGCGACATGGCTGAAATTGCACCAGTTTGTCATGCACACTGCTGCCAGCTCTCCCAAAATATAATTTGCTTGCAAATGTGAGCCCCCTTTCTTCCAGATCTCTAGCGGTCGTCCCAGTGGTTAGACATTTGTCTTTCCACTGTCACTATCAGTGAGCAATGATTACTCTCTGGGCTTTGTATTTTTCTATACGGTTGTGCTGATAAAGAGATAATAAAGATAAAAAATATTTGAAAGCATCTGATTGTTCAATTTTGTAATTATGCAGGATTGTGGACATGATTTAAAATAAACTGTTTCCCATAGTGGTTATTTTTGGTGGTCTTTGTGTAATCTGCCTGGTTAGGCCTTTGGTTTTTCTTTACATATTTTAGTCAAAGTTGTACAGGGTGATCATTCATTCCAAAGTGTTTGCTCAGTCGCTTACATGACATTCACGCTTAAATGATGTGAACGACGTAAGTTTTAAAAACAGTGTTACTCATTGTGTATTTATCATTACTTTTGTTATTACGTGTTATTATCTTTCTAATATTTTTTATTTTCTCTCTCTCTCTGCATTATTGAAAAGGGCCGGTAAGTAAGTGTTTCAGTGTTAGTCTACACCTGTTGTTTCAAATACAATTTGATTTTTGATTTTAGTCTTTTTTTCCTGACTTTTAGTGTGAAGCAAAGAGTATGTACCACAGCTAACTCACTGATAGATTGCATGATATTAGGGTTTCCTGATTTCGCAAATTTCTATTAAATCTGTCTCGAGTTCATATACTAAAGGATAAGGGAGGGCTGAAGTTCAGTGCCCAATCGTATTCATTTCTTTCTCTTATCTGTTGATAGTGGGGCTCATGTGGTCTCGGATGATCCTTTGCCTGCTCATTTTGTGGCTGGAAGAGAAATGACTCCCCATTGCGCTCCCGTTAGTTTCTGTGTCTTACCACCTAACCTTAATTCCACAGCTCAACACTGAGCATGTGGCCCTCTGGCGTCAGGGACTCCGGGTCATTGGAGTCAGAGGAGATGAGGCCTGATAACTAGAAAAGTGCTCAGATGAGCAAGTCGCTCTGTTCTGGTTCAATGCAGAAGATGTGATATTATCCATGGGTGACTATTAAACTGGGCTCAATCTGCACTTCCAAATGAGGGTCACTGTCTGCAAGCGTGGACACAGCATTTAAAGGAGTTGAAGTGTTTTGTTTAAGAGCATTTGAACCTAGAGTGCTATCACTTTAGTCAAAGTTAGCGACTGCCATACACGAGGTGCTTCTCATCCTATGGGGTGAATAATAGACATTAAAAGGAGGTTTCAAAATGAGGGAAAAGCGGCCTTAGGGATGGGTCGAACAAAGGTTGTGCAGCCACTCCGAATAATGTAATAGTATTTTGTTTGCTAACAAACTAGAATATGTATGTGAATTCAGATTACTTCTCAATTGCTTATAGCAATATTGTCAACTTGGCCATTTACATGACCACTAGATCTTCGTTAAAGCACTCTCCCTTGTTTTTAAGATTCCTTAAAAAAACATTGATTGTCTTCACAGAATGACTTACTGTCCAAGTGGTAATGATTATGCAGATACCACAACCTTTACGTTTGACTTGAGTTCCCATGGGTACCAATGCCACTGTCTTGTTACAAGCATGTCTGTCCCCTTGTGCTTAGTTAGTTTTTTTTATTTCTCGTTCATATTATCTATTCAGTTCTTTATTTGTAAAGTAGTCGGGTGTACCATTTTGTAGGACGCGTGGAGGAGGAGAGATATTTATTTAATGTAATAAATGTTTTTGAAGGACACAAAGTGAATTTCAATACCACAATGTAAATGCTTTAGTGATGTAGCTATACTTCTCGCTTGTCCTTTTGGTGACATTCATTGTTGATTTAATCATGCTGATAGTCCTTGTGGAACATTGACAGTGGCCTTTTCACAATATCTCTGCTCTTCCTCTGGGTTAGGACTGTTTTCCTTTCATATTTAGTTTTTTCTGCGACTTGATTTTATTTGACAGAAAATATTCCTGAGAACCACAAAAGCCATTGTGAATTTCAGCAATGGCAGACATATTGATCCTGCGCATTTGCATACATAAATCTATTGGCTATCTGACACTTGCCAATATTTTCCCATCTTGAGAGCTGTGGTGCTGACTCCTGCACAGCACATTATCATTTGTGATGGGCATTTTATGGACTCTGACAGTTTTCCCTCACTGTCTACTCATGGCAATACGAGCAGTTAACTGCTTTTCCGCTCTTTCCATTGAAATGAATGGCAAAACAATAGAGTGCAGGTGTTATAAAATTCAGTTTGTTATTTTATTTTAATAGAACTTCTTTGAGAATCTGATTTAAGATATTGATCAAGTGCTTTTATTAATGTCACCAACAATCAAAGCCATTATGAATGCGCTGAGAAAAGATCATTTGCCTCATTGTGAGCGGTCCAAAATCGAGTCTCCTGCTGCCTATTTTCTTTGTTCGCTTCGGGGAAAGGTCAGAATTGCAAATTGAATTAATTTAATTGTGAGAGGGTGCAGCTGGCAGTGTCAAATGGCTTGGGCTGGAGTTCTTCCCATTTCATTAACTGGCCACGTTCCAATTCCTGGCCCTGTAAATGCACTGTGACATCCAAGCATTTAGTATGCAGGAGATTATGAATGGGCACGATTATCAGTTAATAGCTCTGATGTGCTAGGAAGCCGCTCCCATCAACACCTATACAAACCAATCAGCAGGGTCTTTAAAATGATATAAATACAAGTGGCGTGATGTAATGAAGTTGTGTTCTTTAAAGCACTCTGGTGGGCAGCATAATGTCTTGGTTGGTAAGTGCCTATCTCAGATATAACCTCATCTGCTCCCTTGAATAGTTTTACACGGATCAATAAACAGTTTCCCCTGGCCTTTCACTGGTGTCACTTGACATTGAGGGATGGAAATTTATGTCAGAAACTAGCTTGACAGTTTTCCTTTTGCTACTTTGGAAATTACTCAAACGTTGACGGCTACTGCGGAGGTCATTTTCAAACACAAAGTTCCTTCCCACTGGGCACAAACTAGTTGAATCCACGTTTATTCGTCAATGTATTGTGGTGGTGGAATCTACATGGAAAATACATTGGATTTGAAAAAAAAGTTAATTGTGGTTTTGAGGGTGAAATTTCAAACACAGGATAATGTCATCATGGTAACCAAATTTCAACACAGACAAACCTTGTATAAAATATGTTGAATTTGTACATTTAAAAATACGTTAGATCTTCATAGTTATAACCACCAGTGGAGGCTGCTGACGGGAGGACGACACATAATAATGGCTGGCAAGGAGCGAATGGAATGATCTCTCTACAGCCACCCTTTGGTCTTCTATCCAGGGTTTTAACCAGGCCCAGCCCAGCTATGATATTTGTCACAGGCTATTACCAATGTGCTATCATGAGAATGACTGAGAACTAATTAGACCACTTAAAAACTAAATAGAGTCACTGTTGCTATCAAAGTCTTTCCAAAGGGTATAGGTTTAATAGATCAATTAAATGTGACCATACTTTATGACTCATATGTAATCAATGATGCTATTTAGGCCTACAGCTCCTTCAGAAAGTATTCACACCCCTTGACTTGTTCTACATTATTTTGTCTTAAAGCCTGAATCTAAAATGGATTAAATTGTGATTATTTGTCACTAGCCTAAACACAATACCCCATAATGTCTAAGTGAAATTATGTTTTTCAAAATGTTTACAAATGAATTCAAATTGAACCCTTTGTTGTGGCAAGCTTAAATAAGTTCAGGAGTCAAATTTGGCTTAACAGGTCACATAATAAGTTTTATGGACTCACTCTGTCTGCAATTATAGTGTTTAACATGATTTTTAAATCTCTGTACCCAACACATACAATTATCTGTAAGGTCCCACAGTCAAGCACTGCATTTCAAACACAGAGACTAGGGAGGCTTTCCAATGCCTCGCAAAGAAAGGCACATATTGGTAGATGGGTAATAATATATATTTTTTAAGCAAATATTGAATGTCCCTTTGACACCGAGTCACTACAGTCACTATACAGATACAGGCATCGTTCCTAACTCAGTTGCTGGAGAGGATGGAAACCGCTGAGGGATTTCACCATGAGGCCAATAGTGACTTTACAACAGTTACAGAGTTTAATGGCTGTGATAGGAGAATACTAACCTAATTGACAGAGTGAAAAGAAGAATGCCTGTATAGAATACAAATATTCCAAAACATGCATCCTGTTTGCAACAAGGCACTGAAGTAATACTGCAAAAAAAATTGTCAAAGCAATGAACTTTTGTCAAAAATACAAAGTGTTATGTTTGGGGCAAATGCAATACAGCACGTTACTGAGTACCACTCAGTAACTGTATCATGTTATGGGTATGTTTGTAATCGTTAAGGACTGGTGAGTTTTTCAGGATGAAAAATAAACTGAATGGAGCTAAACACAGGCAAAATCCTAGAGGAAAACCTGATTCTGTCTGCTTTCCACCAGACACTGGGAGACTAACTCACCTTTCTGCAGGACAATAACCTAAAACCCAAAGCCATTCTATACTGGAGTTTTTTTCACCTTTATTTAACCAGGTAGGCTAGTTGAGAACAAGTTCTCATTTACCACTGTGACCTGGCCAAGATAAAGCAAAGCAGTGCGACACAAACAACAACACAGAGTTACACATGGAATAAACAAGCATACAGTCAATAACACAATATAAAAAAATAAAGTCTATATACAGTGTGTGCAAATGGCGTGAGGAGGTAAGGCAATAAATAGGCCACAGTAGCGAAGTAATTACAATTCAGCAAATTAACACTGGAGTGATAGATAAGCAGATGGTGATGTGCAAGAAGAAATACTGGTGTGTAAAAGAGCAGAAAAGTAAATAAAAACAATATGGGGATGGGGTAGGTAGATTGGATGGGCTATTTACTGATGGGCTATGTACAGCTGTAGCGATCGGTTAGCTGCTCGTACAGCTGATGTTTAAAGTTAGTGAGGGAAATATAAGTCTCCAGCTTCAGCGATTTTTGCAATTCGTTCCTGTCATTGGCAGCAGAGAACTGGAAGGAAAAGCGGCCAAGGGAGGTGTTGGCTTTGGGGATGACCAGTGAGATATACCTGCTGGAGCACGTGCTACGGGTCGGTGTTGTTATCGTGACCAGTGAGCTGAGATAAGACGGAGCTTTACCTAGCATAGAGTTATAGATGACCTGGAGCCAGTGGGTCTGGTGACAAATATGTAACGATGGCCAGCCGACTAGAGCATACAGGTCGCAGTGGTGGGTGGTATAAGGGGCTTTGGTGACTAAATTAATGGCACTGTGAGAGACTGCATCCAGTTTGCTGAGTAGAGTATTGGAAGCTATTTTGTAGGTGACATCGCCGAAGTCGAGGATCGGTAGGATAGTCAGTTTTACGAGGGTATGTTTGACGGTGTGAGTATGATATGAATCTGGAAGGAGAGTTTACAGTCTAGCCAGACACCTAGGTATTTGTAGTTTCCCACATATTCTAAGTCAGAACCGTCCAGATTAGTGATGCTAGTCGGGTGGGCGGGTGCGGGCAGTGAACGGTTGAAGAGCATGCATTTGGTTTTACTAGCATTTAAGAGCAGTTGGAGGCCACGGAAGGAGTGTTGTATGGCATTGAAGCTCGTTTGGAGGTTAGTTAACACAGTGTCCGAAGAAGGGCCAGATGTATATAGAATGGTGTCGTCTGCGTAGAGGTGGATCAAGGAATCACCTGCAGCAAGAGCGACATCGTTGATATATACAGAGAAGAGAGTCGGCCCGAGAATTGAACCCTGTGGCACCCCTATAGAGACTGCCAGAGGTCCGGACAACAGGCCCTCCGATTTGACAAACTGAACTCTGTCTGAGAAGTAGTTGGTGAACCAGGCGAGGCAGTCATTTGAGAAACCAAGGCTGTTGAGTCTGCCGATAATAATGCAGTGATTGACAGAGTCGAAAGCCTTGGCCAGGTCGATGAAGACAGCTGCACAGTACTGTCTTTTATCGATGGTAGTTATGACTTACCAACAAGACAGTGAATGTTTCTGAGCGGTCGAGTTATAGTTTTGACTTAAATCTACTTGAAAATCTATGGCAAGACCTGAAAATGGTTGTCTAGCAATGATCAACATCCAATTTTACTGAGCTTGAATAATTTTGAAAATAATAATGGCAACTGTTGCACAATTCAGGTGTGGAAAGCTCTTAGAGACTTACCCAGAGACACTCACAGCTGTAATCGCTGCTAAAGGTGTTTCTACAATGTATTGCCTCAGGGGTGTGAATACTTACTGTATGTAAATTAGATGTTTCTGTATTTTATTTTCAATGAATTTGCTAAAAGTTCTAAAAGCATGTTTTCACTTTGTCATTATGGGGTATTGTGTGTGCATGGTTGAGAAAAAAAAGGAATTGAATCCATTTAGAATTCAGACTGTAACACAACAACGTGGAATAAGTCAAGGGGTTCGAACACTTTCTGAAGGCACTGTATATAACATTTGCAAAGTCATCAACAGCTATTGTTTCAATTCCACCCAGAATTCAACAAACAATTGACAATACAATCGGTATAGGGTTTCAAGCTCTGGTTGATTTCAAATTGTAAGAGATTTAGTGATATTGAATTGTGTTTGGTTGTCAACTCAACCAAATATCAAAATTTGAATGAGTTGTAGACTAATCCAGTTTGTCTACAAATGAATAGTTTATATCTCTCCATCTCAGAGTTTGATTTGAATTAGCCCTATACTTTGACTTAGATTTTTGGTTGAGATGGAGATCGTGAATCCAACACATCAATGATTAATTTGTAGACAAACTCGAATTAAAGCCAGACTAAGTCAGTGGCACAGATTTGAACTTTCTAAGCAGAAGATAAATCTCCTTCAAATGTTTAGTTTTGGTTGACAACCAAACACAATATCACTTTTGAAATAGAATAAATAGCCTAAAGGGAAAGCTTTTTTACAAACAAATGTACCATTGAACTGTAACGGTCGTCGTATGAAGAAGGTGTGGACCAAAAATAGAGAATAAAAACCTCTCTATGGCCAGGGCGTGACATGAACCTTAAAATGAGTAACACAACCATGGCTAAATGTTGAGGTTACTTGCAACTATACATTTCTTCTTCTGTAATCGTATAAAGCATGTTCAAGATAGCATGCATAGGTCATCGCAGGTCTGTGGAGATCTTCACAATTGCTGTATTAATCTGTACAGAATCTCGAATGGCATTGATCACTCGTACCCTGTGCTTTTACTGTAATCCAGGTCATTTGGTTCTGCTATTATATTAATCTGTTGTATAAATAAACAAAATACCTGACATTGTATTCCCATTTGAATTTTGTTGTGTTGGTTAAATGGTTGAAAGCAGAGTGAAAGACGTTTGGGTGACAACTGAACCAAAAAACAGACATTGTTTTTCCATCGGAATTTGGTTGTGCTTTTAGAATTGATAACACATTGGAAATTCAACAAACTTTTTTGTTTGTCTTTTTAAGCGGGTGAATATAGGTTGTTGATCAAACGTCTCAACCAAATGTTACCCAATTATCCACGTTGAAATGACATGGCGTGCCCAGTGGGTAGTCTCTGTCGATGGCAGCAAAGTTCTTAGAAGTGCACGACATGACAAATCAACACCTTGCACATAAAAGCGTATGAAAATGTCGACGTCAGTATCAGTACATGAACAATGTGATGTTGTGAATGATGTATATTGAGAGGCGTAATATCATAAATGAAAAGCTGAGCTGTCGCCAACATAAAGTGCCTAACCATTCCTCATGGTTGAGACTTGTGTTCTAGAGAGAAGATGTATACATTTTTGCAGGGAGGACCAGGGCAGTCAGTACCAAGCATCTATTTTGAATGTGGTACAATAGCTTGAGTTTACTGTGGTGTAGATAGCTTCATTGTGATCATCCCCACTGTATTGACTAAAACAATACTGTCTCATGTCAAAGACTTGAAGACCCACTGAAATGGTGTCATTCCAACCAGTTTTGCCCACTGGGTCAGAGGAAGAACCATGCTCAGACCACCTCAACTCATCAGGAGATTGGACCTGAGCAGCAGAGGAACTTTCCGCTACACTCGCATTAACATCTGCTAACCATGTGTATGTGACCAATACATTTGATTTGATTTGAACTTGAGGGGGTTCAGGGGTAACACATTTTTTTTACATTTTTGTTTGTCTTGTCTCAGGATTTTTTTCTTTCCTTTTCTTTTCATGATGTTTTTGTTGTACCCATTTAGTTTGGAAGTGTTGTATGTTCTGTTGTCTTGGGGCATAAATCGCATTGTACATACAGTTGTATAGTTCGATGACAATGCTTCGTAAAAAAAGAGACCATTTCTGGTCTCTGTCCATCCCTGATTGTTTGCAATACTTTTACATGTTGTTCTAATACATGAATTTGCATCTCTTGCAGTTCAATACTGCAGTAATCTGTAGATGCCGGTCTGAGTTTATCCTTTCATACAGTAACATTTAATTGTAAAATGTTTGACCAATGAATGTCTGCGTCATGCAATGTAATATAGCTATTACTTTCACATCATCGGTTGGCTTAGTATTGAATTTCTTTTTTTTTTGGTAAATACCCTTAAACGCTAAATTTGAGGAACATAAATTGATAGTGCCAGGTGATAACAAGGCTAGCAGGGAATTGTACCATCGTATTGTGTTCTCCACACCCCATTCTGTCTGCTTATTAAGATTTCAAAGATACGAACACTAGTTCAGTAATTGCTTTCTTGAATCTGCCTTTAATAATTACACTTAGAAAAGCTGTAGTGAAAATTAGAGAGGCAGAGACTAATGGAAAACTAGATTTTTTCACTGAATTAGAGAGCAAGACAATCCATATATTGACAATCCATCAAGATGAAAGAGATCAGGAAAAGTGTTTTAGACTGTCCGAGAGAGGAAGGCAAACTGGTTCTGATGCAGTGTGGCATCTGCTGTAAGGCTCGCCGCCCAGGAGAGGAGGAGAGGAGATTCAGTGCAGATCAGACAGAGGAGGCATCAGTGTGTGTCTCACATCGTTCACCGAGCCACTTCAAGGGCCGCCATCCTCATCTTGGCCCAGATTGTGTTCAGGGTGGGTGGGGTGTGTCGGTGGGTGGGAGGGGTGGGGGCTGGGGGGGGGGCTGATTGAACCTTTTGTTTGATGATTCTCTTATTAGAAATCAAAATGAAAATGTAAATGTGGTTGTTAAGAAAGTGCATTTCTCTGGCTATTAATAATTAACGAAGTTATTGGCAAATGATAGCTTCCGTCAGGGATCATCAACTAGATTCAGCCGCGGGACGATTTTTTCTTGAACGGATGGTCAGGGGGAATGGAACATAATTAAAAATAATTTATTGACTGCAAATTGACCTCAATAATCCCAATTAGATATAATATCTGACTTAAACATAATCATTTCAAACCTTGCTCACATTTCTTTATGATCATCTCTCTATTATGTTTGGGAATACTTTGGAACAGATTTCCCAAATTGAAATTATTTGGAGCTGATTCGCTGCTGTTTTTACATTCTTTTATGGCCAACAATTTTAAAAATTATATATATATATATATATTATCTTTGTTTGCTCAGAAAACTTGGGGGGTCAAATAAAATCATATTTGGCCTGCAGGCTGCCAGTTTGGGAACCCTGGCTTAAGCTTAAATTCCCACATCTTTACAATAAATATCAGGAAAAAATGTATCAAACATTTAAAACATATACAATCCACAAGGATAAATTATAGTCATTTTCTACTTCAGAATGTTGGACAAAGGACAGAAAATAATAAATACAATATTATAATATGCTGCAACAAAAACAGACACTACGATTTTGAGTTATGTATATGTCACTGTCCCCCTTTCCTCAAACAGTGTTTTTGTTTGGAGGCCATCCATCATTTTCAGATGTGTATTTTTTTCTACCAGTAACACACTGAAGACAAAACACAGATAGACAGTACATTGTGACTTACAATCATGTCAAATTCACTGAGAAAAGGAAAATGGACATGAACAGACCAAATAAAGACCAACATTTTCATTGTGTAAACAATTTCAATAGAGGATATACTGTAGATACCCCATACATTAGGGCCTACATGCTTTTTGTTCTCAGTGTGTCATTGTTAGACACAAGAGTCGGTCCGTACCCTTACAGGTAAATGTCTGTTTTGAAACTCCTGTACATCTGTTGTGGCAAGGTTACAAATTAAGTGATTATGATGTATCATGTATTAGAGAAAGTCTCTTTGTTCGGGGAAAAAATCAATACCAAAGCTCCTGGAGCAGCCCTTTTCCCTTTTAAATGTCCAGATAGGATGGGTCTGGAATTGCTGATTCCACATTTAGAATGACAGTGATTCATACCATGGTGCTGTCCGGTTAGGCCTCTAACTTATACCTGAGGGTCTGCCGCTGACATTTCATCTGCAACTTTGGGAAAGGTTAAGGGCTGGGGGTCTGGAAGCTGGCGGGAAGCAGGGAACCTTTACTATTGACTTATTTTTAGATTCTACAGTAGGAGAGAGTAGGAAAATAGTTTTCATACTGAGCAAGAAGTGAAGCTGATCATCTACAGAAATGATACGAGGGTTTTCTTTTTCTCAATCATGACAAGTGATGTACAACATATGCAGGAGTACATAGGTGTTAAGACAACTGCTGTATGGGGAATGCAAAATCTGGTGAAAAAGCTCTTAATGGCAACCTAGCTAGCACCCAGAGATCAGACGATACAGACGATACAAATATAACCAATTAAATTTTTTAAACAAAAAAAAAAAGACGTCTTGCCTTCCTCTTTAAACATTGTTGATCCTTAATCTAAGGATCTATTGTGACATCGATTTGAATACAATTTGATATTAGATCAAGTACACAAAGTACTCAGAATATAGGCCTTATAAGTACTATTCAATGGAACAGAAGAAAATCCAATGTCTAAACTAATCAAGTCAGGAAGTCATTGAATACACTGACTGTGTGTGTGACATTGATTCATGAATATCTGCACCAGATATCAACATCAATGTATCACTATCTTACAAGTTAATGATAAACACCTCTACCAAAGTCTTGTATATCAGAGAGGTATGCACTAGACATCAATGGACAATAGGTGCGGACTGCATCCCTTTCTAGGCACCCCCACTCTGATTTTGACCTCTGACCCTGCAACCCCAGTGGCTCTTGAGTGGCATGGCTTTGGGTCATAATTAGGGTGGCCTAGGGGTTCCTATCTTGACCTTGGTCCCCGAACAGACAGGAACCACAAACATTACAGCTACTGTAGCAGAGAATCCCTCTTTGAGATTTAATTGGCAAGGTGTGTCGAAAACCATCCAAAATAGTGCCCTTGTTCCTCTGGATGTAACTACATGGAGGAGCAGGGGGTGCATTGTGTTTCTCTTTTCAAAAACAGCTTTAAACCTAGCATTTGCCCAACTTGATATAACATTTAGTTGATGAGTCATTTTTTTTAAACAGGCAGGAGCATCCTTGTAATACAATATTCTAAATGTAAATGTTGAACATATTGGGGTTTGTAGTGTGTACTGTAGGTATCCAGAGTGCCCAAGTAATTCAATCACAAGTGAAAAGGGAGATCGTCTCTGCTGCTTTACATCCATTTTCGTCCTTGCTTTATGACCGGATTGGCGAGTTGATGGAATTGAAGTAGCTCAATACCTTGAGTCGTTCTTGGGGACAGAATCTTGCCAGTCTATGATATTATTTTTCTTTTTTTGCCACCATTTCTTTCACCTGAAGGTATCCTAATGAGCTACTATGGTACATTCCATCTAGGGCTAAAGAAGGTGAGTTCATAGTGGCCCCTTCCCCCAGCGTCTGGTCTGGCTATAGGAGGTGGTGGGCGGAGGCTGTGCAGAGCACAAGAGGTTGTTCATCATGGACTGAAGGGTCACCCTGTGAGTATTTATCTTGTAAGCAGCTTAGCCCTACTGGAAACTGGCCTTGTCTACCGTTTGTCTTCATTCAGCACCAGCCATTGTTAATGACTGTCACCGGCCACACTACCTGTCCAGATACCTCAGGGTAGCCAAAGTGGGTGGAAAATACGGAAAATTAACAAGGCTGACAATGTAAATTATACAACCTATACAACCTAAGGTGAGAAAGCCATAACCATGCAACATTGTGGGGCGGTTTCTCAGACACAGATTAAGCCTAGTCCTGCGCTGAAAACCTGTTTCAATGGAAAATCTCCATTGAACATGCTTTTTAGTCCAGGACTAGGCTTAATCTGTGTCCGGGAAACTGGCTCTATGCGCCTGTCCTTTATTGGGATTTTTGCAACCTGCTATTTAAACCAGGGTACTCCATATAGTGATCAATTGAGAGGATGAGCAGACATTATTCTCCAAGGCACAGCTCCTGGTGTGTCTGACCTTATGTAGATATAGACATTCTAAGAATCAAACTTGGGTTTTTCAGCTGTCATGGTTTTAAAGGTGCATTAATCGGAGGTTTTCTGAGGAGCTGAGGAGCTGACCCCGTCATTTGGTGAAGCGGGAGAAACTGACAGAAATGTGACGAACATTTTCACAGAATGATGGGAGAGTGCTGATCCCTATCACTGACAAGAGAACATCAAGTCTTTGTCATGTAGTACCCTAGTCCAGTCTTAGGGTACCCATCTTTATAGATCTGTAGCAAGATGCAACCTTTTAGATATCCGGCTAGACATGTTATTATCTCATGTCTAAGGATTTCACACACAAAACTTGGTTGGTAGTTTTTTGCTTTCAAATTATTCAGCATACTGTACCAGCACTATCTATTACGCATGTCACTAGTTTTGGTCTGTTAATTTGTTGTGTTTTATGAATTTCCTTTTTATGTGAAACTTCTTTCATTTTATTAAATGTAGTCAACATATTCTGTCTGTGCTACAACCTTTTGCCTTTCTTATAGAAGCAATGTTTGTCCCAATGATGAAGCGTTATATTTTTTTAACTATAATGTTAGTTTCTCCCCAATAAAACTTCCATGAGATATTATACAACAGTCCTGTATTTGAACTTGAGAGGATGTGCGGATGGGTCTGGAGGAGGCAGCGGTAAGATTACACACGGATGCGTCCCAAATGGCACCCTATTCCCTACGTAGTGCACTACCCCTATGTGCCCTAGTCAAAAGTAGAGCACTACACAGGGAATAGGGTGCCATTTGGAACAGAAGCACAGTGAGCGGAGAGGAACACACAGTTTTTCTTCTTCATTAGGCTCTGTGAGAAGAGTGTTAAATAATATTAATGACCGGGATAGTCATTACTTACCTCGGTTTGTACCGGCTCAAGTGATTTTATCGATCACTGGGGAATGCAGCACAGTACAGAAGATTATTCTGCCTGATATTATCACAGGCTTAAATAAGTTGATTAGCACACCCACTATCTTTAAATAGATCTAGATGATGATGTTGATTGGAAGAAGCAGAGCACCATCCATCTTTTTGATCTGCTAATAACTGAAATCCATCACTGTTTCTATCAGGCCCGGGCTCTCTCCCTCTCCCGAGTCCACAGGTTTTGGAGAGCGGGCAGGCCCAGGAATGTAGGACAACACAGGCTGGACTATTATTTGTCAATGGGCTGTGAAACTATAGTTGCCGTGGCCCTATATCCTGTACTTGCAATGGACAAGGAGAAAAGTGAAATTATACTGAACAAAAATATAAATGTAACATGCAATAATCAGTTTAAATATATAAATTAGGCCCAAATCTACTGATTTCACATGACTGTGAATACAGATATGCATACCTTTAAAAAAGGTGTGGATCAGAAAACCAGTCAGTATCTGGTGTGACCACCATTTGTCTCATTCAGCGCAACACATCACCTTCACATAGAGATGATCAGGCTGTTGATTGTGGCCTGTGTAATGTTGTCGCACTCCTCTTCAATGGCTGTGCGAAGTTTCCGGGTATTGGCGGGAACTATAACACGCTGTCGTACACGTTAATCCAGGGCATCCCAAACATGTTTAATGGGTGACATGTCTGGTGAGTATGCAGGCCATGGAAGAACTGGGACATTTTCAGCTTCCAGGAATTGTGTACAGATCCTTGCAACATGGGGCCATGCATTATGCTGAAACATGAGGTGACGGTGAATGAATGGCACGACAATGGGCCTCAGGATCTCGTCACGGTATCTCTGTGCATTCAAATTGTAATCAATAAAATCAATTGTGTTCATTGTTCGTAGCTTATGCCTGCCCATACCATAACTCCACTGCAACCATGGGGCACGCTGTTCACAACATTGACATCAGCAAACCGTTTTATATTTTTGTTCAGTATAAATTCCAATATACCTGTCCAGTTTCATCATTTGAATCCTCTCTGTGTACAATCCTACAGGTATCCCACTATTTGTTGGGATCCAAAACAGATATTGGAAAACGATTGAATTGAAAGAAAGATTGAAAAACTAGATCGCTATTTTTCTTCAGTTCATCAAAAAGAAAACAACATTTTGGGACATACGGTATATGCAAAACAGTAGTCCATTTGACTAGTATTGCCCAACACTTGTATTGATATTTTGGGTCACTGAACCACAGGAGTCTTTGTTCTGAACCAGAGGAGGTTTTTGCTGCCAAGCCAACTGTGAACAGGGGGGCTTGCTTTTATCTTATTAAACACTTTGTTACTTGTAGCAATTAATGTAATGTTCTCCAGAAAAAATTGTCCAAAGCTTGCCGCATCTAATATGGCCAGCCCTGCTTGATTATGCACTTGTTGATTGGTCATTTTCACTGATGGTTGCTAGGGTGATGTTATTAGAAGGGTAAGCTCGCTGTTGGACGTAAAATCTCTGCAGAGCATGGCCGCTCAGTCGAGTCCATTTATTCCCAGGCCAAGTCTAATTACTCTGCCTGGCCTGCCAGAGGTATGGGCCGCCTTGAACCAAGCGCCACAGCTGCCCCAACACAGAACCAATAGGAAAAGATTAATTGTTTGCTTTGTTTTGTCCCCCAAGGGACCCGGGTCACTTAATAAAGAAAAATAATTCCTTCTTCTTCTTGATTCGCCTGCTATTCTGAAATTATTCCAGAGTGCAGACAAGGAGGAGGGAAAGCTTTGTTCTCGTTACCGGGTGGGCTGTTACTTTCAAACCGGCCAGATACCCTGAAAACAAATCTAGTTAATAAAGGGGGAAATGGATGAGGGTTGCAGGACATTGTTCGGTGAGAGTTGTATCATCATTTGCAGAGCCTATTTCCTCTAGATGACTCATTAGAGAGACCAAATTAACACCACCCTCCCAATTGTTCTTAATTTGTAAAGCAAGCAGAATGGCAAAGGGAAAGGGTGCTGAATGGATGTGCAATTAGCAAGCATGGTTAATTGACCCTCTGTGCTACATCTGCTGAGTGAACACATCACAGCCTGAAACACATTAATGGCATGCAGTCAGGACACTGCAACTGAAGGTCAATAGAGTGTACACTTAAATGCAAATGGCACTGTAACCTGCCACAGAAGGCCACCTTTGTGCGGGAAAGAAGGACAGATTCACAGGCTCATTTCAGTAGCTTTGAAATGATAGTTGCAACTAATACTTAGACATTTCCCGAGAGTGCATAATAAAAAATAAATAAACATATCATACCTAGTCCTGCTGGCCACATTGTAATATAGAAAACATCCAACTATTTTTTATGCTCAATTTACAATACAGTTACAGACTCCGAGAATGTGTATCAAGTGCTATCTTAGAAACCACCGAAAACAGTCATGTTTCACACAAACTATAGGCCTACTATATAGTACAATTTAGACACAGGACATTTACAATGATATACAGTATGGTATACGTACTGTATTGAATGTTTAATATCTAGCTATGTCGGTAACAAATGCAGTAATAATTCAACATTCTGTAATGTGTTTGGTCAATACAGCAGTCTGCTGGTTTTCTGTGGGCGATCAAAGAAGATCGATGCGACACTGGGAGGTCTATGACAGTGTAATGCGTTGTGGCATGCTAGTTGGGTTTATTAGCAGAACGTTTTTATTTTTCCTCCGCTGAATGGGGGCCTAAGTGCAGATAGGTCCGTGATAAATGCAGTCTTACACCGTTGATCCAATTCATTTGTCAACAGCGTGAAAAAGGTTAATCAGTATTCTCCAGCCAGGTTATAGTGGTCTCTCTTTTCTCCAGAGTAATTGTGCCTCTCTGCGCCCCCTATCAACCCGGGCCTCACCGGCAAGGAAAGCGGAGCAAGGCTTCACTGCAGACCAGCCATAACTAATTATCTGTGATTGCACAGAGATTATATTTCTCACTAAGGGCAAAAATACAGAACAAAAATCACAAATATTGTCAGCTCTCCCTCACAATTTATACAGAGAGGTTATTTTAATGTTTATACAAGTGACAGAATGACCATGAGAGAAATCTATAATTGCTTTGGAAGGTGCTCTCACAGTCTCACGTCAAAATTAGACGGCCATCCATGTTTCTAAAACTTCAAATTTCGAAGTTGTTCCCAACGTCCTATTTCAAAGTTAAGGTTAAGTTCAGGCCTTAACTCTAATTCTTAGGCATTAACTTCCATTTTTTAAGATAAAGGTTAAAGTTTGGGATAAAACAAATATAACTTCCTATCGTTGGATTTGAACTTGCAACCTTAAGAATCGGATACCCATCCCAGTCCACAATGCCCTAACAAAACCGAAACCTACTTGAAGACATCAGCGCTTACTGTTGCCCCTAGTGGCCGGTTTTCACGTCATCTCCTGACATCCTCAGACATGGATGGACGTCGAATACTGACTTATATCACAGGTGATCTGGCTGGCCTTCCCACTGGGCACACTACGCCATTTCAACGTGAGTAATTGGGTAATATTCGGTTGAGACGTTGATCAATGAGATTGCAACCTATATTCACCCACTCAAAAAGACAGCAAAAAGTTAGTTGAATTTCCAATGTGTTCCAATATGTTCAACCATCTAAACGCACAATAAAGTCTCCTGAGTGGCGCAGCGTTCTAAGGCACTGCATTGCAATGCTTGAGGCATCACTACAGCCCTGGGTTTGATCCCAGACTGTGTCGTGATCAATTTATTTATTTTTTTATTTCAACTTTATTTAACCAGGTAGGCTAGTTGAGAACAAGTTCTCATTTGCAACTGCGACCTGGCCAAGATAAAGCATAGCAGTGTGAACAGACAACACAGAGTTACACATGGAGTAAACAATTAACAAGTCAATAACACAGTAGAAAAAAAAAGGGGGAGTCTATATACAATGTGTGCAAAAGGCATGAGGAGGTAGGCAAATAATTACAATTTTGCAGATTAACACTGGAGTGATAAATGATCAGATGGTCATGTACAGGTAGAGATATTGGTGTGCAAAAGAGCAGAAAAGTAAATAAATAAAAACAGTATGGGAATGAGGTAGGTGAAAATGGTTGGGCTATTTACCAATAGACTATGTACAGCTGCAGCGATCGGTTAGCTGCTCAGATATCAATGAGGCGGCGCACATTTGGCCCAGCGTTGTCTAGGTTAGGGGAGGGTTTGGCTGGCCGGTATTTTTTTGTCCCAATGCGCTCTAGCGACTCCTTGTGGTGGGCCGGGCGCCTGCAAGCTGAAAGTGATTCCTCTGACACATTGGTGTGGCTGGCTTCTGGGTTAAGTGAGCAGTGTGTAAAGAATCAGTGCGGCTTGGCAAGGTCATGTTTCGGAGGGTGCATGGCTCTTGACTTTCGACTCTCCCGCGTCCGTAGGGGAGTTGTGGCGGTAGGACAAGATTGTAACTACCAATTGGGGAGAGAATAGGCTACAAGTACAAAATAATTATAATAAAGCACAACAATTCCAATGAAAGTGTTTGATTTACGGTTTAGTTGTCAAACAAGTGTCTATCACTACGCTTTCAACCATTTAAAAGCACAGCAGTTCAAATGGGAATACAATGTCAGATTATTTGTTTATTTATATAACAGATTAATGTTTTATCACTGTTCTTCTTCTACTAGCAGAACCAAATGACCTGGTTCGAAGTTGAGATTACAATAAAAACAGCCTACATGTTGCAAGTGATAAATGCAGTTTGAGATTCTGCAAGATTGTTACAGCAATTGTAAAGATTTCCAGAGACCTGGCATGACCTTTGCATGCTATCTTGAACATGCACGTTTTATATGATTACATAAAAGTATAATATACTGTATATATATATTATATATCTCAGTTAAAGAATAGGATTAAATCAAATCAAACTTTAAATACAATTTAAATCAAGTTTGATATTATTTATTCCTATTATTTTACTTAGATTTTTTTGGTTGAGATGGAGACCTGAATCCAACATATCAATTATTAATTTGAAGCCAAACTGGAATTAAAGCCATGCTAAGTAAGTGGCACGTATGAACTATCCAAGCAGAAGATACATCTCCTTCAAATGTTGACATTTGGTTGCGTTGACAACCAAACACAATTCAATATCCCTAAATAACATTCAATTTGAAATCAAACAGTGCTGGAAACCCTAGCCTATTGTATTGTCTATTTTCAGTTGAATTCTGGGAGGAATTCAAACAATTGCTGTTGATGACTTTGCAAATGCTACCCACTGGGCACAGACGTCAGTTCAATGTCTAGTTTTGATTTACATTTGGTTGAGTTGTCAACTAATGGGAATTCAATGTGAAATCAACAAAAAATGTCACCATATCATTGGATTTAGGTTAATAGTCTGGTGGGAAAAAAAATGAAATTCCCCTACGTTGATGGCTTTTTGCAAATCTAATCAGATTTCCATGTTGATTCAACGTCATCAGATTTATTTGTTTTGTTGAAATGATGTGGAAACAACATTGATTTAACCAGTTTTTGCTCAAATAGCATCATTGATGATTAATAAAGTATAGTCACACTTAATTTCCTCTGTTAACCCTACCCTTTGGAATTACTTCTATAGAAACAGTGAATCTATTTCGTTTTTAAGTGGAGATCTCTCAACAATCATTCTCACGATAGCACATTGGTAATAGTCAGAGACGAATACCATGGCTGAGCTTGATTAAAACCTTGGATGGGAAACAAGAGGGTAGCTCTAGCTAGATCAATTCACCAGTAGGAGGTGCTGCACGGCCTATTGTTTTTTTTCCTGATATTGGATGTACTGTTGAAAATCTGACGTTGTTTTAAAGGTACAAATTCAACATATTTTATACGATGTTTGTCGATGTTGAAATTTGGTTACCATGATGACATAATCCAGTGGTTGAAATTTCACCCTCTAAACAACAGTTTACAAATCAATTGTATTTTTCACGTTGATTCCACATCACAATACGTTGATAAATTACATTGAAACAACATTGATTCAACCAGTTTGTGCCCAGTGGGTTACAATGGAGACTGGAGAACAAGGTCTTATTTCTACTCCATACTCCATTCTGCCTACCCCCTGACCTAACGCCTTTCCTTTTTAACAGCTATCGCCACTGGAAATAAGGAGTTGGTTGTCAAGACAATTGCATTATTTTTTTTTCTCTTACTTGACAACGTTCTATCATCTGTGAAGTTATCGATTTGCCAGTGTTTTAACCATCAAACTGGATCTATTTGAGTGACCCTGGTTTTTAAACAATTTCTTGGACAGGCGAGGCGTCACAGCAATTGGGTGCTTTTAAAGACAGTATTTCAATTTGTAGACAGTACTTCAAACTGCACTACCCCCTTTGAAGGGGAATCAGCCTTGTTTAGACCCCGTGGTGGACAGAGTTGTCATAGTGGGGGAGAAAAAAGAGCCGGTTTGCTTTATAGATTGCTGTTAGGTCAACAAAACTTTGGCAGCATTGATTAACTTGACAGTGAATACACCAGTACATTTATCACTAATGGCTGTGCTGTAGAAAATCTAATAAGAGGCGAACAATCCCCTGTGGAGCTGTAACAGGTTCAGTGTGGCCAGCAGAGCGTGTGCTGGAAATATCTGTCTCCCTCGACGCCTGTGTTGTATGTCAGACAGGCAAGATCACAGCGATGATGCCCCCAAACACACGCATCATCTCGTCATGCCGCTCACTCGCTTGTTTCTTTACTAAACCCCCTCCCCTGTAACCCTGCAGGGATTAAAGCACCACTAGACAGACAGCAGAATGGTGCCACTGGCCCATGGAACTGCTAAAGCAAAGGTGAGATAGAGAAGTTCATTCCAAAGGGGACAATTTTTGTTTTTGTAATACCTAAACATTACCACTCTGCTCTTTGTCTGTAGCGTATCTCTATGAAATGCAATACATCTTCATCTTCTCCACGTTGGTCTACATTGTTTGCAGGTTTAAGGCATGTTCGGAATGACAAAACATTTTCAACATTTGGAGTTGAGCATAATTTGCATCTCCGGCTATAAAACACCCTGACTGTATGTCAGAGTTTAGTGGTCGGGGGAATCGATTTGCCATCACCTGGGCGTCAGGTTTGCTCTTAGGATTAAATTCCCCCCCCCCCTCCCCCCCCGTTTTGCATAATGTATTGATCGGGCGCGGTAAACGAGCATCAAGCATGCGGCCAGAGGATGAATTGTTTACTCGCATAAAAATAACCTTTCAATAGGGGAAGATGCATGGCGTGGACCTCTGGTGGCATTCTGCTGCCCCAAGCAGATGGCATTCAGCTGTTATTGATCTAAGGCCTGCAGGCGAGTGGGGGGCAGGCTGGGTTGGGCGGGCACCAATACTGGGCCCCTCCATCCCCACTGATATCCTCCCATAGGCTACAGCCAGCTAAACAAAGGGAAACAACAGGGGGAAGTTCACTATTTCTCACTAAGTTTTCATTAGAAAAACGATATACGTGGCCAGGAAGAGACAGGTGTGTGAAATCACAATTACTTTGGCCTGCCTTCCTCCTTCCCCATTGACATTGGGCACCAGAGGGCATCACACCCAACCCACAGCAGAAATTTAAATGTTGCCATGATAGTTCACCATGGAACTACGCAACACAACCTCTAAGGCAAGCTGAGAGAGTTGTCATAACTGCAGGCAACAGAGATTACTGAGTGTGTTGCCGATTTAATTACGGAGTTTGTTGCGGTCTGTTTACTAACCTCGACGATTAAGTTTAGGCATTAATTCAGAGTGATTGAACCCGTGATGTTCAGAGCCATAACTTGCAGTTTAGGGTTAGGGGCTACGCGAGCCCCTCCCCAGGTTCAGCCCATGTTTATTAACCTCGAAGGTTAAGTTTAGGCATTCATTCAGAGTAGTTGTTAAAGTTTGGATTAAGTTTGGGCACTGGGGTTAAGTTTAGGCACTAGGGTTAAGTTTAGGCATTAAATCAGAGTGATTGAACCCGTGATGTTCAGAGCCATAACTTGCAGTTTATGGTTAGGGGCTACGCGACCCCCTCCCCAAGTTTAGCCCATCCCTAGGTTAGGGGCTACTGTACGCGAGTTACGGCTCCGAACATCGCGGGTTCAATCCTGGTGCTAGGCACTTTACTTTTTCTGTTTTAACCCAAACTTCAGCCTGAACCTTCAAAGTTTTAGCCCATCCTCACCCCCATCCCTAACGCCATTGCTCGTCGCGAGCCTACTAGATGGTAACTTCACCTTTCACCATTCTAATAATACCGGGACAGTGCATAATCCACTGGAGTTTGAGCTGAGACTAACCACTCTTGTGTAGAGTTAGCCAAGTTTTTTTTTTTAAAAGAGCAAATAACAGCAGAGATAATGAACATCTTTGTCTACTTCCTCCATGCGGCAAGAATAATTTGCATATGTAATCCATTAGTTATGACAGATTTTTCTGATAGTTGTACAGCATTTTAATCCAGTCGATGAAATATGGACCTCTTCCAAAGTGGTTTGAAGCAGAGAAAAGAAAGGACTATCTTACCCTTTAATAATCTCCTTCACTAATGTAATATCAAATACATACTAAACTATGAACATACAGTATGTATTGTTTCAGTTAAATCTGAATATTGACCAGCTTCCATTGGCAATCTGGGGGCAAAATCAGTGTGAATGGAAATAATCCTCTAATGATATTGCTGTAATGAGGCCTTGATGCTCAGATAGGTGGACACAGTGGAGTATCCATTGTCTCTCGGCTGAGTGGGCTTCCAGGGTTGAGAGAGAGCTCACCCGCAGCCCTCTGTGTCTCATCGTCACTCCTCTCCCAGCCCTTCGCTTCTCCCTGCACTCCCCTCCTTGCCTTCCCAGTTAATTAGTTTCAGAGGGAGCGGAGGGCTCCTTACTCCAAGCCCAGGCCACACAGTGTATGACTGCAGAGCAGAAACATTAGTGAGACAAATACTGCCGGAAAACTGCAGCAGCACCATTCTGGTGAGGATGCTGAGAATATTCTCAGTCCTAGTAGTTGGCTGTTATAAACTGGTTGTTTCAGTGTGTTCAACAAATGTTGTTGTATTAAAACCTTTTTTAGAACCTTATACATCCCTGGTTAGGACCAAAATAAAATATAGCAGGAGTTAATGTGGTCTGTAAAAAT